>NW_023643504.1:5000-9190 GCF_015228065.2 Penaeus monodon | reverse complement strand
CCCCTTTTTTTACTCTCTCATATCTATCAGAGACTGTTGGTATTTCAATCCAGGTCCATGCTGATCGCTACTGACGTCTCCTTCTCCTATTTTCTTCTTTATCTTTGTGAAAATAATACAATATAAAAAAATGACGAAAATAAATTAAAAACCAAAATTAAAAACCGTAAAGTTTTACAAATAACCGACTAGTGCTACTTAACGCTCCTTCTTCTCTGTTGCCTTTCTTTTTCTCTTACTCTAGCAGTTGTGTGTATGATCTGGTTCCCCGACTATGTACTGCAGTCAGACTGGCGATAACCGACACAGCACTGAAGGAGGACCCTACCGCAGAACCGGTCACCTTAGGATGCTGTGGGAAGAACGTCATCGGAAGATCGCCATAGGCCTGCGGACCAGGATGTTCATCAGAGCAGATGTTAAGCTGCCCCATGAGTGGAAGGGCGCAACCTGCAGAGACACCCGTATATCCAGCAAAGGACCAGGAACTCGCCAGCGCAGGTACCAGTCGCCCCAAATTGCTGTGGATGGGCGACGCCTGGCGGATGCCTGCAGATCCAGTCAACTCCAGGAGCTCGTCAGTGCAGGTATCAGCCGCCCTGAGATGCTGCCCCAGCCCCGATGCCCGTAGATCCATATGAAGATTACGAGGACGTGTGGATGCGAGATGGACCTGGACGAGATCTGTGAGGACGTGTGGACGAGGACGCCGCCGAGTTAGGCCTGGATGAGGACTACGAGGAAGTCTAGACGATTCCGAAGTCAAGGAGGACCTGTGTGAGACTTTTGAGGACGTGTGGACATCGAGGACGGACAGGTTACACCGAGGACCAGGAGAATGAGGATGACAGGGAGGAGCAACCACGAAGATGTACCAGGACAACGCATGCGAGAACGAGACGACCAGCTAAATTAGGCCACCCATGAGGCAAATAAATACATAAGTCTATTTCTGTTAACAGTGGGCCACGTGGCTGTTTACCAAGTGGATCTAAATCCCAAATAGGAACCATTCACACAGTGAGGGCGTAGATGACAATGTTATCTGATCTCGTTTGACTGTGCAGTTCTTGACCAGAGCTCGACCCGGTAAAGTCGGCCTAGCCCCCTCCCCCTCCAGGCTGGCTGAACTGACCCGCGACCCAGCATACCGTTTTACCCATATTTAAAAAAAATTAATAAAAAAAAATTTTCCCTCTCGACTCACTCCTTTTAAACCAATATCACCCCCCTTTAAACCCTAGGGGAATTGGGTCAATACCTGTTATATATTATTTTATTTTATATTATAAAATATATATATATTTTATATAAATATATATATATATATAAAATATATAATATTATTATATCAAATTTTAATAACTATTATATATAAATATAATGATTCTATATATATTATATTAATTTATAATAAATATATTATATATATAGAAAATTTTAAAATTAAATATATATATAATATAAAAATCTATTACCAGATCTACTACCCTTTTCTATCTACTATCAAATTTTAATATAAAATAATATATTTTATATATATATATATATATATATATTTATATAAAAATGGAAATATGTATAAAACACATATACACACACACACACACACACACCACACAAAACAAAAACACACACCACCCCCACAACCCCAAAACACAAAACACATACACCAATACACACACGCTTTTTATGGGGGCAGAAAAGTGAAACAATCTTCATTTGATGCCAAGAAATGAAATTTGGCAAAAATTATTTTTTTTTGTATTATTTTTTTGGAGAAAAAATTTGGTAGCCTCTAAAATTTCCCAAAATATGGCGGTCTTTTTCCCAAAGGGATGGCCCCCAAAAGGGTTTTTTTTTAAGACAAATATTGCATACGACGTGCAAAAAAAATTTTTTTTTCCCTAAGATATTTGAGATTTTCCCCTTTCCCCTTATTTTTGATGTGGGCCCAAACCACAAATCTTTCCCTAAAGGGCCCCAATTTTAAGGAAACCATTTTACAAGGGGGCCCCCAAAAATGACGTAAATATACTACATAGGGCCAAAGCCCAAAGGGATTTCCAATGATTCAAACAATACTAAACCTACTAGGCCCCAAAAGCCCTTTCACTGTTCATAAAATTGGGAATTCTGGCAAGGGAAAGTACAGAGTGGGATTTCCCAAAATAGCCCATTTTTTACACATTTGCACCTTCCACCAAAATCTGCCCTTCCCTTCCACACTCTTTTGAGTTCAGGGAGCTTTTGGGAAAACGGGTTCCAGGTTGCCATAAAATTTCCCAATCATCACCTTTTTTTGACCACCCCCACTCGGAAGGACACGGGAGGTTCTGGCTAAAACGATTGACCCCATTTTCCCCCAAATATGACCTGTTTGGTGGGGCTGCTCTTTTGGGGCATTTTTGTTTCTTACACTTTGTGTTGGGGGGAATTTCAAAAAAAAAAAATGACCTCTGCTTTCGCGAAAAAGAGATAAAACCTTGCCTGTTACAGAAGATGTTTTTACAAAACCCGGTCATACATGAACCACATATTTTTCCAGAAATGTAGTAAACTCCTCAATCTCAAGGGGCCTTGCGCAAAGTTTTAAAAAGGTGGTAGAGGCACCACGAAGACACTCATGTTGCCATCCTTTTTTTTCTTTTTCCCTTTGCCATTAAAAACCTTGACACAACATCAAAACCCCTTTAAAGGGCCCCATGGGAAAAAATAACCCTTTTTGGTCTTTACTGGTCCTAAGGGGGGACCCCAAGGTCAGAATGGGAATCCATCTAGTGTGCTCACCTTTTCCAAATCTAATCCACATTTGCTCCGGGCCGTTTGGGTTGAGAGAAGGCATCGTGATATGGGATAACAATGACGTCCGTGTCGTTTGCGTCGATCAAAAAGAGATTTAAACCCTTTCCCAAAGTTGCATTTAGGCATGAAAGAATTTTACGTGTGTCAGCCCCCCATGTGTACGGGACCCAAATTCCTCTAGGCTCTTTTGGGTGTAAGGGGCACTGGAAGGGCGTCTTTTTCCCTTGGGCACATTTGGATACATTTTCCGTAGTCTTTTTAGCTACTGCACAAAAGGGAAAAAGGGAAAAGAGCTCCCTTTTTTTGAAACTGTCGCGGAGGAAATCTTCCAGTTTGTAAGTGTTTTACTCTTTTCAGAAACTCTCCTCCTGATAGTTTTTTCCCTCATTTCGATCTGGGCTTCCGATTTCCCGACTTGACTTATATATACATCAAACATGATGTCTGTTCTCTTGGTTTTTTGCGTACTGTTCTTTTTTGGGGAGAATGCCCCTTCTTTGCATATTTTTCAAAAGTCTTTGATGTCTTTGGTACAACTGCAGTGATGAACCATCCACAATGGGGACACCCGATTTGGGGCCTTGACTCAGGTGGGGTCATTTTTCGCCAGGAGAAATCCACCAATGGGCCCTTTTAGTACATGCGCGTAGATTCCCCTTTTTGGCTGAGTGAAGGGGGTAAGACTGGTTCTCAGGCCCTAAAAATTTTTTTTTCCCTTGAAGATCACATCCTCCCCTTTTGGCGGGAATAAACAGGCGGGGAAAACAGTTAAATAGTCCTCCTTAAGTGCTTTAGTCTCAGATATTTTGGGAAATGATCTGGCCCATTTTTTAAAGAAACCCCAGTATTGTTCTGATTTTGCCAGCAGTGTTGTCCCCAGTGTGCCCTTGGGTTTTTGTGACATACACCTTTTTTTTTGACTTCCCTTTTAATTTTAAAGGGTTTTTTTTGGGGGGGGTTTTTTTTTTTAAAATTTTTTTTTTTTGGCCCCTTCCCCCCAAAAAATTTTTTTCCTCCCCCCCCCCCCAAAAAATTTAAAACCCCCGCCCAAAAAAAGGGGGGGGTTTTAAAGGGGGGGGTTTTGGGGGGGCCTTTGGGGGGGGAAAAAAAAAAAAACCCCCCTTTTCCCCCCCCCAAGGGCCCTTTAAAAAAATTTTTTTCCTTTTTTTTTTAAAAATTTTTTTTTTTTTTTTGGGGTTTTTTGGGGTTTTTTTTAAAAATTTTTTATGAAGGGGGAAAAAATTTTTTTTTTTAAAAAAATTTTTTAAAAAAAAAAAAAAAGGGGAAAAACCGGAAAAAAAAAAATTTTAAAAAAAAATTTAAATTTTTTTTTAAAGGGGGTTTTTTTTTTTTTGGGGGCCCTTTGGGGGGTTTTTTTGGGGGTT
>NW_023643503.1:0-9190 GCF_015228065.2 Penaeus monodon | reverse complement strand
ATTTTTCTTTATTATTCAATTATTGCCAATTTAAAAATATTATTTTTTTAAAAAACTTATAATAAAAAAAACAAAAAAAACCCAAAAATAATAAAAAAAAAAAAAAACAAAAAAAAATATAACAAAAAAAATAAACTTTTTTAAAAAAAAATCTTTTTTTTTACCCTTTATTTCAATTAATTTTTTAAAAACTGTAAAAAAATTATTGTTAAAATAAAAAATTTTTTTAAACAATTTATACACATAAAAAAAAAAATTTTAATTTTTAAAAATAACAAAAAAAAATTTAAAAAAAAAACCAAATTATAAAAAATATTAAAAATTTTATTTTTTAAAATTAAAAATTTTTTTTTAAAAAATTTTTTTAAAAATTAAAATTTTTTTTTTTCTTTTTAAAATTACTAAAAAAAAAAAAAAGGAAAATAATTTTAAAAAAATAAAAATTTAAAATTTTAAAAAAAAAAATAATTAAAAAAATTTAAAAAAAAAAAATTTAATTTTTTTATTAATTTTTTAACCAAAAAATATTTTAAAAGGGAAAATTGTTTTAAAATTATAAAAAAATTTTATCAAATTCTTTTTTTTTCTAAAATTTTTTAATCATCATTATTTCTTTATTAAATTTTTTTGCATTTATTAATTTTTATTTAATTATTCCCAAAAATTTGAAAAAAATATAAAAAAAAAAAAAAAAAAAATAAATTTTTAAAATTTTCTTTTAAAAACTAATTTTCGAAATTTTCCCTTTTTTTTTTAAAATTTTTTGGGAATTTTTTTTTTTTATTTTTTTTAAAATTAAATTTTTTTTTTGGGGGGAAAATTTTTTCCTTTTTATCATTCATTTTTATCTGATTTCATCTTACTTCTTATCATCCTCATTTCAATTATAATCATTTTTCATCATAAATTTAAATTATTGAAAAATTTTTTCATCTTTTTATTGCAATTATTTCATTATTTTTTCAATTATTGCAGTTATAAATATGTTTTGCAACTAAAACAAAAAAACAACAACAATAATAATAGAAAATAACAATAAAAAAAAAACAATAAAACGAATTATAATTTTATTTATCCCCATTATTTAATTAAAATCTCGTTATTATTTGTAATTATTATTGTTAAAAATAATTATTTTAGAAAAATTTTTATACTATTTAAAAAATAAATAATAAAAAAAAATGATAAAAATAACAAAAAAAAAAAAAAAAAATTTAAAATCCCAATTTTTAAAAAAAAAACGACTATTAAAAAATTTTTCATACTTATTATTATTATTTTGTTATTATTTACAGTTTTAATATATTTTTTGGCAATAATACTATTAAAAAAAGGAATGATAAATAAAAAAATAATAAAAAATAATAATTAAAATTAAAAAATAATAATAATAAAAAATAACAAAATAATGATATATCTTAAGGATATTAGTAATTATCAAAGGTTATCAAATTTCCCCTTTTTATTCTCACTTTATCATCTTTTTGTCATGATAAAATGCATTCAGTAATTATTATCATTTTTTTTTTTTACCCTAACATTGCCAAAATCTCAAAGGATCAAAAAAAACGCATTTTGGACCTACTCCAAAAGGCATATTTCGCAGATTTTTTTTTTTTTTTCGTTTTTGGGGGAATTTTTCTTTTTTACCTTTTTTTAAAATTATATATGGAGAGAATTCCCCGTTATTTTTCATTATTATCATGATTATCATCATTACAAATCGTTATCTATCTTTCTCCCCATTATCACATTTATCTCATTTCATCATTTTTTTGCATTATTACATCATTATTGCAATTATTATCTTTATTATGCAATTATTGCAGTTATAATATATTTTTTTTTAAAACTATACTAATAAAAAAAAACAACAATAATAAATAGTAATTAAAAAAATAATAATAACAAAAAAACGTTTTATAATCATTATTTATACCATTATTCAAAAAATCTCTTATTAAACTGAAATTATTATTTTTAAAATAATAATTTTTTTTAGCAATTACTACTGTAAAAATAAATAATAAAATGATAATAAAACAAAAAAAAATGTTAATCCCCAAATATTATAAGGGGGGACTATTAATATTTACTTCTATACTTTTATTTTTTTTATTATTGTTATTATTACATTTATAATATATTTTTTGGAAATAATACTATTAATAAAAGGAATGATAATAATAATAATAAAAAAAAAAATAATAATAATTAAAATAAAATAATTAATAATAATTAATAAAAAAAAAAAAAGTAAAAAAATAATGATAAATCTTTAATATATAGTAATTATCAATGTTATCAAACTTCTTTTATTCTCATTTTTTTATCATCTTTTTGTCATGATGAATGCGATTCTAAAAATTATTATTTTATTTACCCTAATCATTGAAAAAAATCATAAAAAAAAAAGGATCGAAAAACTTTCTTTTTGGACTTACTCTCAAAAAGGCTATATTTCCTAGATTTTGCCGTTTTTTTTGTTTTGGAATTTTTTTTCTTTTACCTTTTTTTTTAATTTATATATGGAGAAAAATTCCTGTTTTTTATCTTCATTATTATAGGGTTTATCACTTACTATCGTTATCTCACATTATCATCATTTATCATCATTTCATCATCATTATCACTTATTGCAATTTTTTATCATCATTATTGCCAATTATTATCATTATTTTGCAATTATTGCGTATAATATATGTTTTTTGGCAACTATACTAATAACAAAAAACAATTAATAGTTTAATAACAATAATAAAAAACAATAATAACATATTAAAATTTTTTTTATACCATTATTCTAATTAAAATCTCGTTATTACTGTAATTTTATTGTTATAATAATTATTTTTAGAAAATTTTTTACTACTAGTAAAAAAAAATAAAAAAATGATAAAAAAAAACAAAAAAAAAAAATTTAATACCAATTTTTTATAAAAAGGGGATATTAATATTATTTCTTACTTATTATTTTTTATTTTTGTTATTATTACTTTTTTAAAATATTTTTTTGGCAAAAATACTATTAAAAAAAAAAAGGAATGTAATAATAAAAAAATAATAAAAAATAAAAAATAATAAAAAATAAATAATAATAATAATATAATAAAATAATAATTAAAAAATTTGATAATATCATAATGATATTAGTAATTATAAATGTTATAAAAATTCTTTTTTTTCTCATTTTATCATCTTTATTTCATGATGAATGCGATTCTAGAAATTTTATCATTTTCCCCCTAATCATTCCCAAAAAATCATCAAAGAGATCAAAAAAAAAAAAACGTCATTTTGGACTTTATTTCTCAAAAGGTATTTCGCTAGATTTTGCCGTTTTTTTCGATTTTTTTGGGAATGTTTTTCTTTAACCTTTTTTTAATTTAATATGGAGAAAAAAAATTCCTTTTTTTTATCATCATTATTACCCTATTTCATCATTACTATCGTTTCATCATCATTATCTCATTTCATCTTACATCATCATTTATAAATCATTATTGCAATTATTATCTCTTTTATTGCAATTATTTTTCATTATTATTGTTCAAAATTATGCAGTTTTATAAATAATTTTTTGCAACAAATAAATAAAATAAAACAACAAAATAATAAGTTAAATATAAATAAAAAAAATAAAAAAAAATAAAAATAACGATAATATAATCATTATTTAAACATTATTCAAAATTAATCTCGTTATTACTTTTAATTATTATTGTTATAATAATTATTTTGCAATTAATATACTAGTAAAAATAATAATAAATGATAATAATAAAAAAAAAAAAATTTTAAAAACCCAAATATTTAAAAACGCTATTAATTTATTCTTACTTTTTTATTTAAAATTTTTGTTATTATTACAGTTATAATATATTTTTGGCAATAATACTATTAATAAAAGGAATGATAATAATCATATCATATAATAATAATCATAATAATAATAATATAATAATAATCATAATCAATTACTAATATCTAGTAATAATAATGAGAATATCATTAATGATTTATTAATTATCAAATGTTCAAACTTCTCTTTATTCTCACTTTATCAGCATTCTTCTCATGATGAATGCGCTTCTAGTAATTATTATCATTATTACCCTAATCCATTGCAAAATCCATCAAAGAGATCGAAAAAACTGTCATTTTTGGACGCTCTCTCAAAAGGCTATATTTCGCTAGATTATTGCCGCGTTTCTCGACTTTTGGGAATGTTTTTCTTTTACCTGTTTTTAATTATAATATGGAGAGAATTCCCTGTTATTATCATCTTATTATCATGATAATCACTCAGTACTATCGTTCTCATCCATTATCATCATTACTTCATTATCATCATCATTATCATCATTATTGCAATTATTATCATAATTATTGCAATTATTATCATTATTATTGCAATTATTGCAGTTATAATATATTTTTTTGCAACTAATACTAATAACAACAACAATAATAATAGTTACTAACTAATAATAACAATAATAACGATATATAATCATTTTTATACCATTATTCTAATTCACTCCTGCTTGTATTCTGTAGTTTTTGGTTTTTTTTTTAATTATTATGTTATAATAATTATTTTAGCAATTCTACTACTATAAAAATAATATAATGATAATATAACAAAAATATGTTAATTAACCAATATTATAACTACTATATAATATTACTTCTAGTGTACTTATTGTTTATTATTATTGTTATTATTACCGTTATAATATCTTTTTTGGCAATAATACATAGTAATAAAAGGAATGATAATAATAATAAATAATAATATACTAATAATAATAATAAATAATAATAATAATAATAATAATAAAATAATATATAATAATTAGTCATAATATGCTATGATCATGAATGATATTATTAATTATCAAATGTTATCAACTCTTCTTTATTCTCACTTTTTATCATCATTATTGTCATGATGATGCGATTCTAGTAATTATTTCATGAGGGTAACCCTAATCCATTGCCAATCTCAAAGAGATCGAACAAAACGTCATTTATGGACTCTACTCATCAAAAGGCTATATTGCGCTAGATTTTTGCCGCTTTTTCGCTTTTGGGAATGTTTTTCCTTTTAACCTTTTTTTAAATTATATATTGGAGAGAATTCCTGTTATTATCATCATTATTATCATAGATTATCCATCATTACTATCGTTATCATCATCCATTATCATCTTATCTTTCATTTCATCATCATTATCATCATTATTGCATTATTTATCATCATTATTGCAATTATTATCATTATTATTTGCAATTATTGCAGTTTATAGTATTGTTTTTGCACTATACTAATAACAACAACAATAATAAAGTAATAACATTAAAATAAGAACAATAATAACGGATTATACTCATTATTTATAGCCATTATGTCTAATTAATCTCATTTATTACTGTGAATTATTAGTGTTATATAATTATTTTATCATTAACTACTAGTAAAAATAATAATAATGATATATTAACAAAATATGTTAATACCATATTATAACGACTATTAATATTACTTCTATACTTATTTTATTATATTGGTTATTATTACAAGTTTATAATATATTTTTTGTTGGCAATAATACGTATTAATAAAGAATGATATTAATATATAATAACTAATAATAATATGAATAATATATAATATAATATTTAATATGATAATATCATTAATGATATTATTAATTATCAATGCTCCAAACTTCTCTTTATTCTCACTTTATCATGCATTATTGTCATGATGAATGCGATTCTAGGTAATTATTATTCATTATTACCCTAATCTTGCAAATCATCAAGCGATCGAAAAAAAGTCATTTTGGACTCTACTCTCAAAAGGCTATATTTCGCTAGTGTTTTTGCCGCTTGTTTTCCGACTTTGAATGTTTTTAGTTCCCTTTTTTAATTATATAGGAGAGATTCCTGTTATACATCATTATTATCATGATTATCATCATACTATCCGTTATCATCATCATTATCATCATTAATCATCATTATCATCATCCATTATCATACATTATTGCAATTATTATCATCATTTATTGCAATTAGTAAGCATTATTATTGCAATTATGTGCCTTTTTATAATATATGTTTTTGCAACTATACTAATAACAACATACAATAATAATAGTAATAACATAATATAACATAATAACGATATCAGAATCATTATTTTATACCTTATTCTAATTAATTCTCGTTATTACTGTAATTATAATTGTTATAATATTATTTTAGCAATTATACTACTAGTAAAAATAATATAATGATAATAATAACAAAAATAATTTAATACGCAATATTATAACGACTATTAATTTACTTCTATCTTTTATTATTTTATTGTTATTCTTACGTTATGAATATATTTTGTGGCAATATACTATTAATAAAAGGAATAATAATAATATAATAATAATACTAATAATACTAATAATAATAATAATAATAATAATAATAATAGTAATAAATAATATAATATCATTATGATTATGAGTAATTACAAATGTTTATCAACTTCTCTTTATTCTCACTTTTTATCATCCATTATGTCATGATGAATGGGATGCTAGTAATTATTAATCATTATTACCCTAATCATTGCCAAAATCTCAGAGATCGAAAAAACGTCCATTGTGACTCTCACTCTCAAAGGCTATATTTCGCTAGATTTTTGTGCCCTTTTTCGACTTTTGGGAATGTTTTTCTTTTAACCTTTTTTTATATATATGGAGAGAATTCCTTTATTATCATCATTATTATCATGATTATCATCATTACTATCGTTTATCATCATCATTATCATCATTATCATCAATTATCATCATCATTATCATCATATTGCAATTATTATCACATTATATTGCAATTATTATCATTATTATTGCAATTATGCAGTTTAATATAGTTTTTGCAACTATATAATACAAGAAACAATAATAATATAATAACAATTAATAATAACAATAATTAACGATATTATAATCATTATTTATACATTATTCTAATTAATCTCGTTTTTACTGTAATTATTATTGTTTTATTAATTATTTTAGCAATTATACTACTGTAACAAATACTAATAATTATAATATAACAAAAATAATGTTAATACCATATTTAACGACTATTAATTTACGTTTCTATACTTATTATTATTATTATTGTTATTAGTTACGTTATAATTAGTTTTGGCAATATACTTCGTTAATAAAAGGAATAATATAATAATAATAATAATAATAATCAATCATAATAATAATAATAGTAATAATAATAATATAATAATAATAAGAATAATAGTTAAATAATATGATCAATAATCATTAATGATATAGTAATATATCAAATGTTATCAAACTTACTCTTTATGCTCACGTTTATCATCATTATTGTCATGATGAATGCGATTTCTAGTACTTATTATCCATTTTACCCTAATCATTGCAATCATCAAAGAGATGTCGAAACAACGTCAGTTTGGACTCTACTCATCAAAAGGCTATATTTCGCTAGATTTTGCCGCTTTTTTTCGACTTTGGGAATGTTTTTCTTTTTACCTTTTTTTAATTTATATAATGGAGAGAATTCCTGTTATTATCATCATTTATCATGATTATCATCATTACTATCGTTTACATCATCATTATCATCATTATCATCATTATCATCATCCATTATCATCATTATTGCAATTATTATCATCATTATTGCGCTTATTGATGGAGTATTTTGCAATATTGCAGTTATAATATCTGTTTTTTTTGCAACTATACTACTACAACACCATATAATTAGTAATAACAATAACTATAACAATAATATTATATTGGAATCATTATTTTATACCATTATTCTTCTAATTAATGCTCGTATTACGTAATTTATTGTTAGAATAATTTTTATTGGCAATTATACACTAGTAAAAATATAATAATGAGAATAATACAAAAATACTGTTAATACCAATATTACGACTATTTATATTACTTCTTACGTTATTATTATTATTGTTAATATTTATTTACGGTGTTATAATATATTTTTTGCAATAATACTATTACTAAAAGGAATAATAATATAATAATAATAATAGATAATCATACATAGTATAATATATAATCATAATAATCATAATAGTAATCATAATGATATTCTCATTAATGATATTAGTAATTATCAAATGTTATCAAACTTCTCTTGATTCTCACTTTTATCATCATTATTGTCATTATGAATGCGCTTCTAGTAATTATTATCATTATTACCCTCATCATTGCCAAATTCTCAAGAGATAGAAAAGCAACCGCTTTTGGACTCTAACTCTCAAAAGGCTATATTTCGCTAGATTTTGCCGCGTTTTTCGACTTTTGGGAATGTTTTTTCTTGTTAACTTTTTTATATATATGGAGAAATTCCTGTTATATCATCATTATTATCGTGAATTTCATCATTACTATCGTTATCATCAGCATTTATCATCATTAATCATCATTTTCATCATCATTATCATCATTATTGCAATTATTAATCATCATTATGTGTGCAATATTATCATTATTAATTGCAATTCTTCAGTTATAATCTATGTTTTTGCAAATATACTATAACAACAACAATATAATGTATAACACTATAGAACATAATAACGATATTATACTCATTATTTATAAACCATTATTCTTAATTAATCTCGTTATACTGTAATTATTATTGTTTAGCATAATTATTTTAGCAATTATACTACTATTAAAAATAATAATAATGATATAATCAAAAAAATAATGTTTAATAATTACCAATCTTATAACACTATTAATATTACTTTCTATACTGATTATTATTATTTTGTTCTTATTAACAGTTATAATATATTTTTTTGGCAATAATACTATTAATTGAACGTAATAATAATAATAATAATAATAATAATAATAATATAATAATAATAATAAATAATTAATAATAAATAATAGTAATAATAATGATAATATCATTATGATATTAAGTAATTATCAAAATGTTATCAAACTTCTCTTTCTTCTCACTGTTATCATCATTATTGTTCATGATGAATGCATTCTAGTAATTATTATCATTATTACCCTAATCATTTGCCAAAAAATCATCAAAGAGATCGAAAAAAACGTCA
>NW_023643502.1:5000-9190 GCF_015228065.2 Penaeus monodon | reverse complement strand
GGGGGCCTGGTTTTGCTCTGCAACCTGCCAGGTATTGCTAGAGCGGTCAGTCGGTCTCTGCAAAAATAGAAAAATAGGTATGGACCTCAAATCACATGTGATAAAACAGTGCCACTGTAGGAAAAAGAGATAAATATACGTAACTCCACATAACAAAAAGAAATGAAAAAAAAAAACAATATAATAAAGGGCTATGCTAACATGAACACAAAATTTTTCTCCGTGACCTTACCTCTCGTGCGGGGTTGGTATGAGCGCGTGACTCTGCCCTCCCTGATGTCTGCGGGGTCGAGGCAGATAGAGCACCTTTTCCCCGGACACGGCAGAGTCGCTGCATTGAGCTCTAATTTTGGAGCTGGGACCGGGAGCTCGAGCCGGATTCCCGGGCCCGCTCTCTCGGTCCGCCTGCGCCGCCTGCCTCCCCGTCTCGTCTCGCGGCTTGCTGTCTCTGCCATGCGTATTCTTTTTGGCCTGCGCCTGGAATGGGGAAAAAGGGGAAAAAGATAATATTAAGATAAGACAAAATTAATGCTTAGGTTTAGTAATCACGGCAACAATATCTGTGAAAAAGAGTAAAACAAAATTAAAAAAACGTGTAGTGTATATAGTGTATATAAGGATAATATAACAACGGTGTTTGCAGCAATATAAGCTCCTCGATGAGCAGCCTGCGCTTTTTCTCTCTATAAAAGAAAATATTATGCTTAGAAAAAAAATAAAAAGTAAAATCACTATGTGCACAATTCATGCATAATCCGAACAAATGGCATGAACACGATGTACACTGCCGTAGTTTAACAGAGACAACCAAATAAACTACGTGAATAAGTCTTTTTTCAATCACGGAAAGAAATATGGCCTATCATCATGAAAAAATGCACATCACACATAATTGATAATCATAGCACTTATGTGTTACCGCTTCTTTCAACATTCCCTTTCCCATTGCAAGAGGTTGGCGAAAACCACACACGTTAAACAGCGTGAATGGTACTGTGTGGACATCAGGCGCAGACTTCCATTTATACAGGGGTAATGATTAGGTCATCAAAAACTTATTCTAAAGCCAAATATGGCATTACTTCACGAACAGTCATCGCGAGAACTATGTGATACCCGCTGTTTTCAGAGGCTTTTATTTACATTTCAGAGGCTTTTATTTTTGTACATTTCCCGCGCAGGTATACACCCAAGTATGCGAGAAGGGGAAGTCAATATGTCCATGGCATATGACTCATAGTAGCATAGGGAAAGCCGAGGTGAAAAAAGAGGCTGTCAAGCTGAAAACCCCTTTTTTAACATGGACGCAAGGCAATTGAAAAATTTCAAATAGAGGCCGCATCATTTGGACGAGGAAAGCAAATTCTTCCCAGTGAAATAACCAGAGAGCGGGTATCCCTGCCCGATGGACACAGGAGAATAATTGGGGGAGGAGGGAGCCACCCTGAACGACGCCCTCGTTCCGGATTCCCTTTCACCAGTGCAACCTACAGCTCCCGCGAACAAGCGAAAGAGAAAGAGAATTTGGGTTACCATCTTTAGCAAAGCCCCAAACACAGTGCTTTGAAATCTTTAAAGAATGGCCCTAACATTATTATATCATTAATCTGACAAAGGAAAAGGCGTTGTGATAATATAGAAAATTGATTGATTAATTGATTATTTAAAATTATCGCCGCCGCGTCAACAGCTAAGGTCATGCCTTGTTAAATAGAAATATTAAAATATTTAAAACTTAAAAATCTATCAATAAATTATTACAAATAACATTAAATATATTAAAAATCAAAACATAAATATTATGCTCTAAGTATAAAATCATTGCATAAACATTATGCATGATTAGATTTTATTAAAAATTTTAGTCTTCTAAAGAAACTAATAAGACCCTCTAAAACCCACAATCCTCCCCAATACATTTTCAGTGTATATGGGGAGACAAAGTACATGCGTCTTTGGTCGAGAAGGGTTGCACATCTGTCCACTACATGTGCGATCTTTTAAGGGCTCTTGGATCCCTCACAAAGTGCTTGACTTTTAGCCATCATCAGTCTTGTGTGCCCAATTCTTAGTCTTTTTAATGTAACTTCCACTTTTCGGTTGGGATGGATGCTGGTCACCCACCTGCCAAGGTCATCTTTAATCTCTCGCAGTTTTTTCAGAGGTACGCCTCATTTTCCCTTTCCCATTTATCAAAAAGCCCAACTCCTGATGCTGGGTTTCAAGTCGCTGTGTGGGAGAGGAAAACGAGCATCACAAGCTGAGCGGCAGCTCCCTTTGGCCCCTTCTGATCAGCTCGCTCATTCCCACTGATACCAAACATACACTGGCTCCCAGTTATCTTTTACGTGTTGACATTAGTGCAAGCCAATCTTGAACCTCCCTCATACTGGATTGATGAGTTTAAGCTCTTGTTTGTTTGCAAGGCACTACGAGAGTCGCAATATTCACAATAGAAGGGCTCCTAAGATCTCTAGTCATTTTAACTGCTGCAAGGATGGCATGTAACTTGCAGGAAGATCGGGGCTGCTAGAGAAAGACTCCCAGATGCAGCCCTTCCTTCTGCTCACTGCTGCAAAGCCCACGCCATTTTCAGATTTTAAACCCATCTGAAATTATATTGCATCTGACCCTTGATACTTAGAAATGTGCTGAAGAAATACTCTCTGATTCTGCTTCGGATCTCTCCCCTTTCCCAATTCGGACTAAATCCAGCTCGACTTGATTATTCCAAGGGGGAAATTGGGGAATTCCAAAGACAGAACCTGGCTGTTGGACTTAAATTAAAATTTTCCCACAAATTCCTCTTTTCCCCTACCATAGGATCGGCTGTCCTCAATCGGATGTAGGAGATCCCGGAATCCTTTGTAGTCTCGTGTAGTAAATCAGGTTCATGTAGTCCCGGTGTAATGAAAGAGGTGGTTCTCCACTTCAGCATACAGTGTTTCCCACAGGTGAAGACCTGAAAGCCCCAGTACAGATTCTGAGAGCTCATTATGAACTGAGTCCAACATCGGAGAACAGTGGGATTTTGCAGATGAATAAGCCTCACGTCCATAATCAAGCTTATACGTATAAGCGCTCGGTAAAGCCGCAGAAGCTTTTGTGCGGTCTGCACCCCAAGATAGATGTGAAAGAACCCGTAAAAATACTAAGCGCTTTTGTAGCCTTCACTTTAACTGTTTGATGTGAGGCACCCATGTAACCCTTGAGTCAAAAATTAGACCCAAGTACTTCACCTCTGGACGAATTGCAGTGGGTTTGCTCCTAAATAGAGGAGAGGATGGAATTTTTCTCGTTTGTGGAAATTTTATAGCCATGGTCTTATTTGGGGAAAAATTTGGTCCCATGATATGTTGCTCACTGTACAACCTGATTTATTGCAGCCTGCATGTGTCCTGCACATTCTGTAAGCTTCCTCCTGAGCAGTACTGTGTAAAGTCATCCACATACAGATTACATGAGACAGCACTTGGAAAAACCCTTTATAATGTCTTTTATAGCAATGGAAAATAGGGCCCCACTTAAGACATCCCTTGTGGACCCCTTCCAGTGATCTTCCAATTTAGAGAAAACGGGTTCCCACCCGAACTCTAAACTTCCTGTTAGCAAGGAAGCTTTGTATGAAGGTAGGTAATGTCCTCTTCAACCAATGTCATACAGCTTCAAGAGTATGCCATGCTTCCAAGTGGTATCGTAAGCCTTTATTGGGGCAAAGAAAAACTACTAAATGTGAACGTCGCTGTGCGAAGAAATTCTGTATAGCAGTTTCATCCTTAAAAAGTGCATCTGTGGTCGATCCTGAATTACATTCTTTTCAATGTAGCATACGTGACTAAATTTCAAGAAACATTTTACCCAAGAGTACTGTATTGCCCGAAACCAGAGGGTTTCTATGAAAGGTATTTGTACGTGTTATTTTCGAAAAAAAAAAAAAAAAAAATGCTATTGTGATTGACATTACCGTTATTGTCATGTTTTGTTATTACCAGTATTATTTTTGCTTTATCCTTTTTAAACTATTATTATCATCAGGATTTTATTAGCAATATCATTGTATTTATCATATCATTGTCAATATTACCATAGTTTTTATCATTGTTAATATCATTACCATAGTATCTATAATTACAATTAGCATCTTCCATAGACATCCCATCATCTTAGGTTCACCATAATTATCAAGAAAA
>NW_023643502.1:0-2500 GCF_015228065.2 Penaeus monodon | reverse complement strand
CAGTGATTTCTTAAATTCTATCATACTTCCACACAGTTCGAAAACTACTCATTAAAGTCTATTTATTCATGCACTTTGTTTTTGTTCAACGTAATTATAAACATATAATAATAATTTCCTTCACATAACTTTAAATCTATTTCGAAATTGCTCTTTAGATATCATCTCTTCATATACTTCCTCATATTTACCTCCATTATATGTAGTACAATTTTTATGAAGTTTAAATACATTTCGAAACTACACTTTTGATATAATTTATTCATGTGTTGTGTATCCTACTCTTACAATTACTCTCCTCATACTGTACTCTACACTTTTCATACAATTTAAATACATTTCGAAACAACACTTTTATTACCATTTATTCATGTGCTCTTCTATTCCCCAATCTTTATTTTTCACCAGTTTTCCCTCCCCAATGTAATATGCTCCGCTTGTACTCGACGCCCTGTTTTGCGGCTGGAATAATTTTGCTCTCGCTCTCTCTGCCGCGTTCTGCTGTGACATATTTTCATTTGTATTTTTTTTTTCCATTTCTCTCTTTTTGTTGGTTATTTTTTAATATGTTTTTTTTTGTTTGGTTTTAGTTTTTTTTTTCTTTCTTTCGTTGTTGTTATTGTTATTTTTATTTTGTTTTTATAAAAAAATATATAATTGTTTTTTAATGCTTTTTTGTGCGTTTTTTTTATGTTTTATTTTGTGTTATTTTTATGTTTTATGTTTTTTATTAATATTTTTTTCTATAATTACTTTGATGTTGTGGGTTTTGTTAATTTTTTTCTTCTTTCTTTCATGTTTTTATTGTGCTATTTTGCGATATGTTTTGTTTACTTATCAATTCCTTATTTATTTACTTATTCACTTATTTGCGTTTCTGTTTATTTGTTATTTGTTTTATTTTCATTATTTTCTCTTTATGGCTTCCGTTGTTCTTTCATTATTTTAAACGTTCTTCCTCACTCATTTACTTTTCATATTTCTATTTTATAATGTTTATATATATATATATATATATATATATATATATATATATATATATATATATATATATATATTTTTTTTTGTTTCTGTTTTTGCACATGAAAATGTAAAGAAGCAGAAAGACAAGGAGAGGCAGAAGAAGGAGAAGGGGAAGGAGAGGGAGAAGGAGAAGGAGAAGGAGAAGGAGAAGAAAAAGGAGAAGTAGAAATAGAAGAAGAAGTAGAAGAAAAAGAAAAAGAAGTGTATAGAAGAGAAAGAAGAAGAAGTAGAAGAGAAAGAAGAAGAAGTAGAAGAAGAGGAGTGGAGAGTGGAGTAGAAGTAGAAGCAGAAGAAGAAGAAAAAGGAGAAGGAGAAGTAGAAGTAGAAGAAGTAGGAGATGAATAATAATAATAATAATAATAATAATAAGAAAGAGACGAAGCAGTAGCAGAAGTAAAATTAGAAAAAGAAAAAGAAGAAGAAAAATAAGAAGGAGGAAAAGGAGAAAAACTAACACATAAATAATTTAAACCAGACATAATTATCATGTTAGTTGATAACACAAACTGACTTATAATGCAATGGGGAAGCGAGAAGCCAGATGAGAGAGCTGAAAATAGTTTCTTTTTCACCCGAAGAGGATTCTAGTGGATTCAAAATGTCATGTAGTAGTGTTCTCTTTCCATTAAGGATGTGTATAAAAAAATAATATATATTATATATTATTATTATTATTATTATTATTATATTATCGTTATTAATTATTATTATTATTTATTATTATTATTATTGTTATTATTTATTATTAGTTATTGTTATTATTACTTATTATTATTATTATATTTTATTATTATTATATTATTATATTATTATATTATATTATAATCGTTATCATACTTATTGTTATTATTATTATTATTATCTTATTATCGTTATTATTATTATTACTTATTATTATTATCTTATTATTATTATTATTATTTATTTTTACTTATTATTATCGTTATTATATATTATTATTAGATATATTATTATTATTGATTATTATTACATTATGTATTTTATTATTATTAGTATATTAATATTGTTATCATTATCATGATTGTAATTACTTAATGATTATTATTATTATTATGATTATTCTATTACTATAAT
Organism: Penaeus monodon; assembly: GCF_015228065.2. Taxonomy (NCBI): domain Eukaryota; kingdom Metazoa; phylum Arthropoda; class Malacostraca; order Decapoda; family Penaeidae; genus Penaeus; species Penaeus monodon. The sequence goes on along the minus strand of NW_023643502.1, from coordinate 382 downwards.
CATATTATTACTATATTATCATATATTTATTTATTATTTTGTACAAGTTACTGTTATATTATCAGATATGCAATTTATATTTATCGAGTTTAATACTGTAATGAATCTTTTGTTTTGTTAATCCTTTTGTACCTTCATGCCTTTATTTTTGTAAGCAAATATAGGTTAATATCATAGCGTCAAATAATGTTATTTTTTTAAACCTTTCATTAGAATAATCATGTGAAAATCCTCTTTAATGGTTAAGTACCTTTACAAAAGTGAGAATTTCATACATATTGCAAAGATGTATAAAGGCAATGCTATGAAGTGTACTAATCAATCGGAATCTATATATTACTTTTAAAATTGTTTATTAACAATTGGCTGTCGGGGTGTTTAA
>NW_023643501.1:0-9191 GCF_015228065.2 Penaeus monodon | reverse complement strand
TTTATATTATTATTTTATCATTTTTTATTATTTTTAAAAGATTTTTTATTAATTCTTATTATTATTATATTATATTTTTTAATTATTATTTTTTTATATATTACTACTATATATTATATCATTATTTTATTATTATTTTATTATTTTATATTATATTTTATTTTAATATTATTTTATTATTTTATATTATTATTATTATTATTATTATTATTTTTTATTATTATTATACAGTATTATTATTATTATATTTTATTATATTATTGCCAAAAATATATTAACGATAATAACAATAATATAAAAAATTGATATAATACTAATATAATCGTATAATACTGTTATTAATATATTATTGTTATTATTATTTTATATTTTTACTGTAGTATAATTGGAAAAATATATACATAATATTACAGAAAACGATTTAAAGAATATGATATAATATAATTATAAGACTTTTATAGTTATTATGTTCTATACTATTTTATTGTAGTTTTATAGTATAGTGTAAAAATATATTATAACTGCATAATTACATATAATGATAATAATTTTGCAATAGTGATGATAAAAATTGCAATATTGATGATTAATGATGATGATTAATGATAACGACAATATGATTATAATTATGATAAAAATGATGATAATAACGGGAAATTTTTCCCATATATAAAAAAAAAGGTAAAAGAAATAAAAATCCCAAAGTTGAAAAAACGGCAAAATCTAATCTATATTATTTTTTTTATTATCATCATTATTATTATTTTTAAAGGTAGTAAAATTGCAAAATATTTTTATAATAGTAATAATTCAGTAATAACGATATTAATTAGAAAAATGATTAAATAATTATTATAGAGACGTTATTTTTGTTATTATTGTTTTTTATTACTATTATTATTGTATTTGTTATTAGTATAGTTGTAAAAAATATATTAAATGCAATAATTGCAATAATAATGATAAATAATTGCATTAATGATGTTAATAATTGCAATAATGATGTTATGTTTGATGATAACGACAATAATGATGATAATCATTATAATAATGATGATAAAAACCGGGAAATTTGGCGTCCTTTATATAATTAAAAAAGGTAAAGAAAAAAAATCCCAAAAGTAAAAAAAAGGCAAAATCTAGCAAAATATAGCCTTTTGAGAGTATACTCCAAAATGACGTTTTTTCCATTCATTTTAGGGTTTTCGCAATAATTAGGGTAATAATTATAGTATTACCAGAATTCATTTAAACATGACAATAATGATGATAAAGTGAGAATAAAGAGAATTTTGATAACATTTGATTATTATTATTAATATTGTCATTATTATTATTATTATTATTATTATTTTTTATTATTATTATTATTATTATTATTATTATTATTACATATTATTTCCTTATTATTGTAGTATATCATTATTATTTATTATTTTTATTATTATTATTATTATCATTATTCCATTATATTATTATTTATATTATTATCATTATTTCTATTTTTTATTTTATTATTATTATCACTTTATTTTATTATTACTTTAGTTATTAGTATTATTGGCAAAAAAATATTATAACTGTAATTAAAAATAAAAATAATAATAAAAATATAAAATATAATCGAATCTTTTATAATCTTTATTAATATTTTTTTTTGTTTTATCATCATTTTTTTTTTTTTTATGGATTTAATTTTGCAAAATATTTTTATACAGTAAAAATTTACAGTAATAACAAATTTTTAATTAGAAAAAATTAATAAATCTTTTAAAAAGACTTTTTTATTGTTTTATTTTTGTATTACTATTATTTGTAGTTTTTATAGTATGTTGAAAAAATATATATTATAATGCCAAAAATTGCAATAAAAATTTAAATAATTGAATAATATAAAATGTTGCAATAATGATGATAATGATGATGATAATGATAAAATGATGTTATAACGAAATAATGATGATAATCTGATAATAATGAGATAATAACGGGAAATTGTGTCCATATTTAAAAAAGGTAAAGAAAAAAAAACCCCAAAAGTCAAAAAAGGCGGCAAAATCTAGCAAAATATAGCCTTATGAGAGTATACCCAAAAATGATTTTTTTTTTCCATTCATTTGATGTTTTGGGCAATAATTGGTAAAAATGAAAATAATTACCAAATTCTTTTAAATCATGACAATGATGATGATAAAAGTGAGAATAAAGAAAATTTTGGATAACTTTTGATGATTATTAATATTTTATCATTATCATTTTTTTTCCCATTATTTTTATTATATTATCTTTATTATTATTATTTTATTATTTTATTATTATTATTATTATATTATTATTATTTTTTATTATTATTATCATTTCTTTATTATTATTATTATTTTAATTTTTTAGTTTTATTCCCAAAAATATATTATAACTGAAAAATAATATTAATAATAATAAGTAAAATAATCAATATAATCGTTATAATACTTTTATTAATATTTTTGTTATTATTTCATTATTTTATTAATGGTATAAATTAAAAAAATTTATTATAACATAATGTTACAGAATACGATATTAATTAGAATAATGATATAAATAATTATTAAAAGCGTTATTATTCTTATTATTGTTGTATTACTTTTATTATTGTAGTTTTTTTTTTGTTAGTTGTAAAACTATATTTAACTGCAAAAAATTCCCAATAATAATGATAAAAAATTGCAAAAATGATGAAAATAATTGTAAAAATGTATAATGAGATAAAAATGATGATAAGATGTATCGCAAAAAATAAAAACATGATAATAATGATGAAAATAACAGGAATTGTTCCAATATAAAAAAAGGGTAAAGAAAAAAAAAACCCAAAAAGTCGAAAAAGGGGGAAAAATCTAGCGAAAAAAGCCTTTTTGAGAGTTCTCCAAAATATGTTTTTTTCCATTCTTTGATGTTTTTTGGCAATAATTAGGAATAATTACCAGAATTCTATAATCATGAAAATAATGATGATAAAATTTTAGAATAAGAAATTTGGATAACATTTGATGATTAAAATATTTTTAGGGGCCCCGCCTCGTCTCTTTGCCACTAACAAAAGGCGGCTAGCCAGACGGCGTGTTATATACAGGGTCGTGAACACTGACAGCTCCAAGAGGCACCGAACAACCACAGCGTCCCAGAACACCAGGAGAGGAAACGCCAAGTGGCAGGCAGCGCACGAAGTAAACAAAAAAATGACAGTCGTTTCATTTATTTACACAAGTTATTTAACCCGTACACTTTTCTATAGGCACAATACAGGGGGAAACCAGCATGCCCACACAGCCAATAAAGCTTATAACAGGGCAACACAAGGTTATCTCGGGTCACAAGGGCACACACGAGGTCTTTCACAGGCAGTACCCAACTCCGTCTCGTGGCTTGTTCCCCGCTCCTCCGCTCACAGCCAGTTGCGTCCTGTTTGCTCGGGTCCCTCATGTTAACAGATGCCCAGGTCATCCTTTTCATGTTAACACATGTTTCGCACAGGACAAAGACCCCTGGCGTAGCACTTTCCCCCCCCTATCAAGCAAGCTCTGACAAGCTCTGACCTGAAAGCTCAAAACCCTGAAACAAACTACAGAAATTTAAATAAAATCATTTCTCAGAAACTCAAAATCTTTCATCCAGCGCGGCTTTCTTCGCTCTCGCTGGGGTCGCTCTGGAGGAGGAGTGGGGGGGCGGTAGATTGGCAGTGGAAACCCAAAGGGGGGTATCTCCTGTCACAAGACCTGCTCAGGGTCACCATTGACGTCTGCTGCATCGCCCTCACCGTCCAAATGCTCGTCCTCATCTGGGGTCAGCGTCTCCCAAACGTCCTCATCGCCGTTTACTGGGGCTAACGTCATCTTTTTGTCACATGCCTTCCATGGTAACGCCACAGCCATCCACGTGGAAAACAGACGGTCGTTTTCGCCCTCTGCGAATTCGATAGGTGACATCAGAGAGGGCCGCTACCACTGTGTATGGCTCTTCCCAGGGGCTTGTAGCTTCGGCGAGAGCCCTCGCTTCCGACGGGGGTTATGCAGCCACACTCTGTCACCTATGTTGTACCTCACTTCCCTCATGCGCCGGTCATAGGTCTCCTTCATGGCAGGGCCCGGCTACCTTGAGCTTGCCACGAACTCGTCGGTGCACCTCCGCCAGGTTAGCGGCGCTCCGGTGCGCCAAGTCCTCGAGGAAGTGAGGAAACGGCCCCACACCAACCAAACTCCTTGCTCCCCGACGACTCTTCTGGATGCTCCACTTCCTCACAAGTGCCCAGCTTTGCACAAGCTGGCACCTTCTGGCCTTATCGGAGAAGTTAGCTCCCAACACTGTAACTAACCCTCCCCGGGTCCAACAAGGCTCTGCCCAACCGCTACGCCATCAGCCAGCGGGCAGGTTTTGAATGGGCGCCACAAGACCCTCTACTCCACGCATCACTCTTGACAGTCGACACCGGATTCTAGACTCTGTCCTGGGGGCAAGGTGCAATCGCTCAGCCGTAACTACCTCTGCACAGCCAACCCTCTGGAAGCAAGGGCCATCTTCACCGTGCACCCTCACCAGCTTCCGTCCAAGGTCGACACACGCCTTACTCTGCGTCAGGTAGTCAAGGCCCCAGCAAGCAGTGCTCGTCCAGATCGGCCACATACACCGGCAGCCGCTGCACGTGCTGCCCATGCCAATACGAGCCTCCACTGGCCCCTTGAGCTGCACCAATGCCCCGTGACACCACACAGTCTCTGTAGTGCGTCTGGAAGTCGCAATTGGCCAACATATCAGGCCGCACTAGGGTCTTCTCAGCCCGAGTGTCCACTGTCAGGCGGCAATGGCTTTCCATCTACTGAGCCCTCCACCTGCTCGTGCGGGTTCGACGGCAGCTTACCCAAGTCGGGGCCTGGGAAACCGAGGACGGCTGGGTTTCGGCCCCTTCTCCAGCCTGTCCGAGTTTTCCGCCTGTACCACTTCCTTAGCCTTAGGACATGCACTGGGATGGTGACATACCTGCCACAGTCCTTGCAGCACTGCTGGAAGGCATCAGAATCCGCCCGGGTTGAGAGGACGTGTTCTCCGCTTCCTCCGACACCGACTACGTCTGTGCCCTACCTCTCCGCAGCCCAACACAACCCTTTGGGAAGTTCTCGGGCTCACCTTCCTCATGCTATTTTCTCCCTTTACCTTTCCCGGGCCCCGGAGGTCACGGCGGGCTGACAGCTGGCCCTAGGCCATCGTTGCCTTCAGGAAGGCCTCGAACTCCAAGGCCCTCGCCAGGCCACCTGCAGGTCCTCGGGTGTGCCTGCTTGACGTAGATTTGCAGCTGCTGGTCCTGTAAAGCGTCAACAAAGAAATCAGGGGCCGGGACCACGATCACCCTCTTCCGCAGCCGCAGGGTACGACCCTCCTTACCAGCGCCTCCACATCCTGCGCCAGCTGGGACAGTGTCTCGCCACGCTCACGAGTCCGCTTCTTCAAGTGGGCCCGATATACCTCGGCCTGGTGGTGGTGCCCGAAACGGCGTTTCAAAGCCTCTGCCACGCTGGTGTAAGAGGCATTTTGGGATGGCGGCAGATGGCCCAACACTTCCACCGGGGGGCCCTTAGCGCTGTTACCAGCTGTAGGGCCTTCTCTTCCTAGCTCCAGCCCTGGGCAGATGCCAGTATTTCAAATTGGGCGAAAATATGCCTCACAGGCCACCTTCCCGCCCGTACTCAGCTGGCTTACGCCTCACAGAATGCCCGGGAGGCCGAGGGGCTGCAGGGGGGAGTAACGTGTCGTGAACTAACACGCCCGGGGGGGAGGAAGGGGGTGAGGGAGGCAACGAGGCAGCTTGACCGGGTCCGAGTTTGCCGCCACCTATACCCAAGGGAGCGGTTCCGATGGGTCCCCAGCCTTCTGCAGCGATCACTGGCTCCGACACAACGATGCGAGGCCCGGGGGGTTTTCCCGCCCCGGACCCCAGGCAGACCCCAGTAAATCTGACACTCTTAGCATCTGTTGCCAGAACCTCGTCTGCCTTCTCTGCTTGCAGTGTTACTACCTCGTGACGCCGCCTTTCCTCCTTCACTTCCTCCCTCAGGCCCTGAACCTCGCCCTTCAGAGTCTGCACCTCCTCCATCAGTTCACTCTTCACGCTGTTGCAGGCCTTGTCGGTGTACTGCTGAGTTTCCATCTTCACAGATGCAAGATTGCTCTGTAGCACCTCAACAAGTTTGGGAGAAAATGTTCCTCTGCCTTCCTTTCCTGCATCTCGACGAGATGGTGGGGGCCTGCTCGCGTGCCCTCTGTGCCTGCTCTTCTGCCCTTTGTGCCATTTCCTCCCTCATACCGGTCAGCATGGCAGTGATCAGGTCCATCTGGCTCGACTTCACCTCACTCGTTCCTGCCTCTTTGGGCGACATGATAAATCGGCGCGTCACTGATCAAATATCACAAATCCCACTCCTGACACCAATTGTTACGCCGACCGCCTCGTCTCTCTGCCACTAACACAAGGCAGGCTAGGCAGACGGCGTGTTATATACAGGTCGTGAACACTGAAACAGCTCCAAGAGGGACCGACACCAAGCGTCCCAGAACACCAGGAGAGGAAACGCCAAGTGGCGAGGCAGGGCACGAAGTAAACACAATGACAGTCGTTTTCCCTTTTTTTACACAAGTTTATTTACCCCGTACCTTTTCTATAGGCACAATACAGGGGGTAAACCAGCATGTCACACAGCACAATACAGCTTATAACAGGGCAACACAAGGTTTATCTCAGGTCACAAGGGCACACACGAGGTCTTCACAGGAGCAGTACCCAACTCCGTCTCGTGGCTTGTTCCTCCGTTCCTCCAATCACAGCCAGTTGCATCCTGTTTGCCCAGGTCCCTTCATGTTAACAGATGCCCAGGTCATCCTTTTCATGTTAACACATGTTTCGCACAGAGACAAAGACCCACTGGCGTAGCAATATTATTATCATTATCATTATTATTATCCTTATTATTATTATTATTATCATTATTATTATTATTATTATTATTATTATTATTACTATTATCATTATTATTATTATTATTATTATTATTATTATTATTATTATCATTATTATTATTATTATTACTTTAATTATTAGTATTATTGCCAAAAAATATATTATAACTGTAATAATAACAATAATAATAATAATAATAGGTATAATAATACTAAAACTAATCGTTATAATAATGTTATTAATATTATTATTGTTATTATTATCATTATTATTATTTTTACTGGTAGTATAATTGCAAAAATAATTATTATAACTGCAATAATTGCAATAATAAAGATAATAATGCAATAATGATGATAATAATTGCAATAATGATGATAATGATGATGATAATGATGATAATGATGATGATGATGACAATAATGATGATAATCATGATAATAATGATGATATGACAGGAAATTTTATCCATATATAATAAAAAAAAGGTAAAAGAAAAAAAAATCCCAAAATTCGAAAAGAAACGGCAAAATCTAGCGAAATATAGCCTTTTGAGAGTATACTCCAAAATGACGTTTTTTCATTCATTTGATGATTTTGGCAATAATTAGGGTATAATGATAATAATTACCAGAATTCTATTAATCATGACAATAAGATGATAAAAGTGAGAATAAAGAGAATTTGGATAACACTTGATGATTATTAATATTATTATCATTATCATTATTATTATCCTTATTATTACCACTATTATAATTTTATTATTATTATTATTATTATATTATTATTATCATTAGTTATTATTGTTACTTTAATTATTAGTATTATTGCCAAAAATATATTATAACTGTAATAATAACTAATAATAATAATAATAAGTATATAATACTAATACTAATCGTTATAATACTGTTATTAATATTACTATTCTTATTATTATCATTATTATTATTTTTACTGGTAGTATAATTGCAAAAATAATTATTATACCAGTAATAATTACAGTAATAACGACATTAATTAGAATAATGATATAAATAATTATTATAAAGACGTTATTATTGTTATTATTGTTGTTATTACTATTATTATTGTAGTTGTTATTAGTATAGTTGTAAAAATATATATTATAACTGCAATAATTGCAATAATAATGATAATAATTGCAATAATGATGATAATAATTGCAATAATGATGATAATGATATGATAATGATGATAATGATGATGATAACGACAATAATGATGATAATCATGATAATAATGATGATAATAACAGGAATTGTGTCCATATATAATAAAAAAGGTAAAAGAAAAAAAAATCCCAAAAGTCGAAAAAGCTGCAAAATCTAGCGAAATATAGCCTTTTGAGAGTATACTCCAAAATGACGCTTTTTTCCATTCATTTGATGATTTTGGCAATAATTAGGGTAATAATGAAAATAATTACCAGACTTCTATTAATCATGAATATAATGATGGTAAAAGTGAGAATAAAGAGAATTTGGATAACATTTGATGATTATTAATATTATTATCATTATCATTATTATTATCCTTATTATTATTATTATCATTATTTTATTATTATTATTATTATTATTATTATTATTATCATTATTATTATTATTATTATTATTATTATTATTATCATTATCATTATTATTATTACTTTAATTATTAGTATTATTGCCAAAAATATATTATAACTGTAATAATAACAATAATAATAATAATAATAAGTATAATAATACTAATACTAATCGTTATAATACTGTTATTAATATTATTATTGTTATTTATTATCATTATTATTATTTTACTGAGTTAATTGCAAAAATATTATTATAACTGCAATAATTGCAATAATAATGATAATAATTGCAATAATGATGATAATAATTGCAATAATGATGATAATAATTGCAATAATGATGATAATGATGATGATAATGATGATGATAACGATAATAATGATGATAATCATGATAATAATGATGATAATAACAGGAATTGTGTCCATATATAACAAAAAAAAGGTAAAAGAAAAAAAAATCCCAAAAGTCGAAAAAGCGGCAAAATCTAGTGAAATATAGACTTTTGAGAGTATACTCCAAAATGACGTTTTTTCCATTCATTTGATGATTTTGGCAATAATTAGGGTAATAATGATAATGGATTAACAGAAATCTATTTTTAA
>NW_023643500.1:0-9192 GCF_015228065.2 Penaeus monodon | reverse complement strand
TTTAGAAGATTTAACTATAGGGGAAATACCAAATCTCCAGTTTTAAACTTTTAAGGAATGTTTACAAACTTTACTTTTTCTTTTTCTCGGCAGGAACTGGCTACCACTTGAGCCGCACCTTTCAGGCGGGTTTTCGGGTGGACCCAAGAACACCAGAGAAACCGTTACCAAAACAAAGGGATAGAATAGAACAGACATATTAAAGGCAAGATTCAGGTGTCTGCATCATCTGGTGAAATTTTGTATGATCCTCTTAAGTGTTCAAAAATTGCAATTGCCGGTCTGCTTCTCCATAATTATTGTGAAACGAAGGATACCAATTTCTCAGCAGATTGTAGAAAAATATGGTGATATAAATATCGCAGCAGAAGCTGCTGGACGTGCCACAGGGCATGCAGTCAGAGTCATAAGATGTTGTTGAATATAATATAATATATATATATATATATATAAAAATATTATAATATATATATATTTTCACATATATAATATAAAATATATATAATAAAAATTATTAAATATTAATATATATAATATATGTGTGTGTGTGTGTGGGTGTGTGGGTGGACATGCATATATATATATATTTATAAAATATATATATATATAATATATATATATATAAAATATATATATATTAATTATTATAAACTATTGCATATACATATATATTATATAATATATATTATATATATATGTATATTATATATTATATTATATATATATATAATATATATATTATATATGTGGTTTGTGTGGTGTGTGTGTGGTGTTATATATAAATAATATATAATATATATTAATAAATATATATTATTTTCCATACCCATATATAATATATAATATTTAAAAAAATTTATTATATATATATACACAAAAATATAAAAATATATATTCAAAAACACAAAACACCAACACACACACAAAAACCACACACACACCACCACACAAACAAAACACCCCACATAAAAAAAGGGATTTTAAAATATTTTTATTTGATAGAACTATCATCCGAATTAAAAAATTAACTACTAACTGAATTGAGGGAAGAAAATTTATTATTCTTTTAATTTTTACTTAGTTATTTTAGATTAGGTGATTGTAAGAAAGATTAAAAAATTTTTAAAAATTTTTATTTAGACCTTCTTGATTATAAAAAATAGAAGGGGAAGAAAACCTACCGTAAATTAAAAACTATTTTAATAAAGAACTAATATATATATATAATATATATATATTTAAAATATATATATAATATATATATATTTTAATTATAAATATAAAGCATTATATGCTTCCCCCCAAAGCATTCGGGGCCCGGGTAAATACGAACCGGTTTTTTTTTTTTTGTCCCCCTTTTTTTTTTTTTTTTTCCCCCTTTTTTTTTTTTTCCAAAAAACACTGAAGACAAAGGGATGGAAAAAACCCCCAAAGCCCCCCCTCGGGAAACCGGGAGGGGTTCCCCCGAAAAACCCGGGGGGAAAGGGGACGGAGCCCTCGTGTCCCCCCCACCCTCTTCATGCGCGAAGGTTTTTAAAAGACTTTTGTGGGCATTTCTGAAATTACAAGATATGCCCGAGAGGCATTTAAAAAACATGTTCAAATAAAGAGAACAGTAAACTGGAAAAACCCAATTTTTAGAAAAAAGGGCGAAGCTAAAGTCCTTACCGGGTCCTCGGAAGGTTTCGGAAAAGGGGAAAAAATTGGGGGGGGTTCTTGCCAAAGAAGGGGGGGAAATTTGTTTTTTGGGGGGCGGGGTTTTTTGAAAGGGGGAAGGTTTGGGGGGTTTTATCCCCCCGCGAAGGAAGTACTCTGGGGAGGGTTTTCGAGTCCCCTAGACCCAAAACCACCTATGGCCAAGTTCCCAATCCGGGGTTCCCCAATTTCCCGGGGGAGGCGAATTTTTCTGGAAAAACCCCTTTGGGAAAGCCCGGGGCATTTTATATCTTGGAATACAGGGATAAACGTGAGCCCAAAAAAAAAAAAGCTATGCAAAAAGGAGAGTTATGCAGAAAAACTGATGGTGAGTGATTTCCCCCTTTTTTCTCTTTGACCTTTTTACGGTTTTACGAGTTTCCACAGGTTTCGAGCCCAATCAGGTCTCGCCACTGTATTCCACGTCATGTCACGCGGAAAATGACGTGGGGAAAGGGGAAATTAGCAAAAGCAGAGAAGCAGGGAAAATTTGCCCAAACAAAAATAGCCCCTCCAGTTTTTTTTTAAAAGGGGTGGAAAATAAAGTGACAAATGTTAAAAAAACTATGTATTTTTTACGTGAATGGTGCGAAAAAACACGTGATTTGTCACTGACTCTGGCGTGGGTGGTCACAACATGACGTCACAAATTTAGGGGACCATGGCGTGATATGGAATCAGAATGGTGTGACCTGACGTCATCAGCAGAAAATCTTTAAAAATAAATTCCTTGACATGGCAAAAAGGCATAAAAAAAATAATAATAAAAAAATTAATAATAATAATAAAAAGTATACAAAGACTACAAAGGGGATTCCCCCGTAATACCCTCCCCGTCCCGTCCGATTAAACAGACTGGCATGACAGATTTTTTAGCACAGACTTCCCAAAAAATTAAACAGGGCACACCCACAAAAAAATGTAAAAAATTGCACCACACAATTACACACAAAAAAAAAAAAAAAACTACAAAAAATATTTTTTGTTGGGAAAAAAAGGATCTATTTTTTTCTTTTACGGGGTTTTTTTTCGGGGTCCCAAAATAGTATCGTTAATTTAAAAATAACATTTTTTTTTACTCTTTACGATTAGTGAATTTTTTAGGATAAACTAATGGGGGGAAAACAAGTTTTCGTGCGAAAATTAATTTTCCCCTTTTCCCCCCCCCCAGGATTTCCCCCCCCTAATCGTGTTAATGGGTGAATTTCGTGAGTTTACAAAAAGCCAACCGATCACTTAGGAGCCTTGGATTTTTCTTTTAACTTCCCATTCCTGCGTCTGGGGCGCTTGTGTACCTTCCCTTTTTCCGTGTAATTTTCAAATTTTTTCTCCTCGTTGAATTACGAATTTTAGGTATCTGTCATTTTTTTTTTTATTTTTAAACACCATTTTTCCAAAACTGTTTTTTGGGAATTTGCTCGCATCATTTTTTCATGAAATTTGTTCACTTTTTAAAAAAAAGAAAAAAAAAAAAAAGAAAAAAAAAAAACAGGGTAAAAATTGGGTAAGTTTAAAGATCGAAGGGGAGTTATCACTACAGGTAAAGGGAAGAACAAAAAAGGGGTAGGGGGAATAATTAAATGATTTAGACTATCATTTTTTTTTTTTGATTATTACCATCATTAAAAAAAAATTTTAATTTTTTTCTTATCCCATTAACCTCATCATTTTCATTTCCTTCACCCCATTTTTAATTATGTATAATCACTATCATCATTTATTTTCATTATGTAATTATATTTTTCATCCCCCCATATCATCTTGGTTTTTTTTTATCTCGGCCCAAAAAGAGTTTACAGGAACCCAGCTCTTTTCTGAACTATAAATTTGTGGGAAAAAAAACATTCTAAATTTTTCCTACGAAAGGCGTCACTAGTTTCCTCAGGCGGCCCCGGGGATGGAATCCCCCGAAAACGGTTTATGCGACAAAAACCCTGGCCCCGGGTTTTGGGAAACGAGTTTCCCGGCCGGAAAAAAAGGGTCCGTCTTGCTTACCGGGGTTTCGTGTCTTTTTTTAAAAGGTGTGGAAAAAATTGCATGGTTTTGTTGTGATGAAAATACAAAAATAAATGCATTTTTTTTTTTTTTTATTTAAGGAAAAAGAACTATCATTTGTGTCCAAGGCCATTAATAATTGAAAAAAGTTATAATTACCACTAACCCTATTTTCTTTAAATACGTTAAAAAACTCAAAATTATACAGTCACTGAAAAAAAAAAAATTTTTGTATAAGAAAGTGGGGGTTTTTGTTGAAGAACGTAGGGATTTTGCCCCTTTTTTTGGGACCGCCCGGGGCGTTTCGTTACACCCAAATATTTTTAGACGCAAAAAATCAATTTTCGATTGGGGACGATCATGACTAGAAACAAAGATTGAGTACAAAAGTTACACCTTTTTAACAAAAAAACCGGGCCCGCTGCAAACACAGAAAATAGAAGAAAAAGTAATCAATCAAAAGAAAAGAAAAAAAAAAAAGGATTTCCTGCCTTTTCCCCCTTTGCTATCCCCCTTTCCCGCCTCAAAATCGCTTCCGTAGCTCCTTCCCTTCCTTTCTCTCACTCTCCCCTTCCCCTTCCTCTTAAGCCCCCTTGCCCCATTCAACAAATGCGAATAAGAATCCCTTTTCTATGGCCAAGGAGAAGGGGGGAGGGGAGAGGGGACAGAGGGAGAAGAATAGGGGAAGGGGTCCTTTCCGAGGACTCATTTTCCTCTCAACGAATCATCGAGTCACCCAGTGAGCTTTTGTCGAGGGACCCGTCGCACGGCCTCGGAGGGAGAAAATTTTGGAAGAGGGTGATGGGGCGGGGTAAAGGAAAGGGGGGAGGAGGAAAGGGGGAAGAAAGAAGGAAGAAAGACGAAGGGGGGAGGAGGGGAAAAGGAAAAGAACAAGAAAAGGAAACAAAAGGTGAGAAGACACTAGTGTTGATAATGATAAAAGGAAGAGTTGATAAGGGGACAAATAACTATTCTAATATGTTATCATCATTACTATCATCAGCATTATTATGGGATCTTTCTCAGTATCACTTTTACCATTACAGCTATCGGTAATTGTGATGTGATAGACTAAGAATTGAACAACTGATATCATACAGCCAAGAGCTATTTACAGATAAAATGTCTAGGGCTGAGGGGAGCTGCCTGCCCTCGGAGCGAGCTTGTCAATTCCCGCTGTGAGCAAAATCAAATTTAATTGGTAATATTTAAAAAAATTTAAAAAACATAGCGGGTTACACAGGTTCTACTGTCAGTCAGCCCGTCACAAAAGTATCAGTGCTTTGTGACTTATCACCTTTAATCGCTTTTTTTTATGTGAAAAATGTATTTTTGTCATTACTCTAGTTACTCTAGCATTTTAAATTCATGTCAATCTTTGTGGCTGAAAATTTTAAAAACTTGTAAAGATAAATACATTATAAAAGAAATACATAACGAAAACGACAAACTTAGGTGCATGTTCCCAAGGATTATAGAAAACTGGATCATTCTCGTATTACCCGAATGATTTTTGGTACACTCTTGGTTTTTTTTTTTTTTAAAAAAAGAGCTTCCCCTAAACGATATTCATGAAAAAAAAAAAAATTAAATGTTTAAATTCTCTTCGTTTCCCATTTCCCAAAACCCCTTTTTTCCACCTGCCTTTTTCCCTCCCCCCCATACCCCCTCATTTCTTCTTCTTCCCCCCCCCCCCGGGCCTTTTTCCCTCCCCCCCCTTATTCCCCTCCCTCGCTCACCAATTCGCCCCTTCCCCCCCCCCCCCCCACTTCAGGAATCTAGGGGGAATTAATGGGGATGATTTATTTTTTTTTTTCTTTTTATTTTTTTCGAGACACGATTCCAAAAGAGAAAATTTTTTGAGTAATTTCGGGAAAATAGGAAAAATCGAAATTCCCGCCCCGCCTGTTCAGAGACCCTTCAACAGGAAAAGGGCAAAAGAAGGAGAACCAGAGTCAGTGGCAAATAAAAAGAAGTGAACGGTTAGAATACGATCAGAGACAACAACAACCAAAAAGTAATGCTGTACTACTTGATGTTAAAGATGATCTTGGACAAGAAAATAATCGTGATAGATATGGTAATGCGACCAATATAATGAGGGATGATAAAAAACAGAAAGAATATTGATAAAAGGGGACGATGATAGTTAAAAAAATAAAAAAATAAAAAAAAAAAAAGGGGAGAGAAAAAACAAAAAACAAAAGCAGATAATCACTAGGTGAAAAAAAAAAAAGTGCAATAATTCTTTCCGTCTCTGGTTAGACCGAACAACCGATCGGTCTTCGTTCTCCAAGAATTTTTGTGAGCCTTGGCACTTTTGTCTGAACCTGACTTTCGACCATCTAGAACCCCTACACCCGGAACCCACCCTGCACTACCCTGTTTAGACTCCTTGAACGCCCCCTTAGTACCCCCTCCCCCAACCCACCCTGGGTCTTGGGCATCACTCGTTGTAGTGATCGACCTCGCGAAAACCTCTCATCGTTCACACCGGGAGGTATAAACAATCTAGATATTCCCTTTTCTCACTTTCACCTCTCCCACAGGCCTGGAATGGGGTAACTAATGGTTTGGAACAAAAGAACTCGAGGTGGAAAACACTCCTGTAGGAAAGCCGCGGCGTGGGCGGAAGTTTTGCCCTCCCCACGCGTGGAAAAAATTATGAAGGGGGGACTATTTTCTTACCAAGAGCCCCCTTTGGGCATCTCGGGACAAGGGGGCAGGACTTGGACTTCGGTCCGCTGGCATTTCGCCGAAGCCCAGGGCAAGACCATTATCCCGCGAGTGAGGAGGATGCCGCACACGGTGTTGCCACAAACGGCTACCGTTTTATATTTGTATATATTTTTTTTAAATAAATATAGCATTGTTTTTTGGGGACCGGTCTTTCTAAACAATAAAAAAAATAAATCGAATCCCTTTTATTTTTTCTTGTTTTTTAACGTATAATTTATTTTTATAAGTTAAAATTTTTTTAAGTTTCCACAAATTTTATTCATTTTAATTCAAAGCTTTAATAATTCTTTTTAAAACTTTTTCTTTTTTTTATCGAATTTTAAAATTGATTTTATTCATTTAACCGAGGGTTTTTCCTTAAGAAAGTTCATTTATTTCTTTATTTTAAGTCGGTAACGATTACTACTTTTATATATAAAACACCATGATTTATATTTTAGACATCATTTTTAACTTTGTTTTTATTTATTCTAAGTTCTAAGAAAGAACCACTGTTTACAAAGTCCCCAGCCGGTGAGAAACGGGGGGGAGGCCGAAAAAACAGAAAAGGGGGAAATTTTTGCTACTGGCCTGCTTGGAGGTCGACAGCCTGAGGAACCCAGGAACGGGCTTCCCTTTTCCAGTTAAGTGGTCGTGGGTTGGGTTATCTTTTTAAATATAGGAAGTAAGAGTATTTGGCGGATTATTTGTTCGGCCAACCCTTTTATGACCAGTGACGGTGCTTTCTTGATCTTCGTGTTTTTTTATTTGTTTTATCCAAGTGCCATTTTTGCTTTTTTTATCGTTGTTTTTTTTTCCCTGTTTTTTTATGGTGATTTCAGTTCCTTTTTTTCTGCTTTCCTTTTTCACTTTTACCATTCGTTTTATTATTTTCATGTACGTTTTATCTTTGTCTTATTAAGTGTATTTATGTTCCAATGTTGTGTTTCATAGTTCGTATTTTAATGTTTTAAGGGTTTATTTTTTCACCATTCAATTTTTTCTGTTTTTTTTTTCGGGTTTGTTTAATCGTTCCATGTTTTACGTCTGTTTATTTTTAACTTTTATTTGTAATAAACCTTTTTTTTTTAAAAAAAGCTTAGTTTTTAGAACGCCCCGACTTTAAAGTAACAGTACAATTTTTAATGAGAACAACCTAAATAATGGTGAAAGTTTTTCCTTTTTTTTTATCAAAGGGGGCTACTGCATAATGCTTACGCACACGCCTCTTCCTCGGCTACATCACGCGTCCGCCTTTTTATTCCGCACCAACACATACACCACACCCATACTACCTTACACTCTTTCGCTCCCCTTTTCCCCCAATTGTTTTTCTACACTATCATTCTTCCCCAAAAACCCTACGTTCCCCCTACGTTAATTAAATGGGTGGTGGATGAGTCCCATCTTAATATCTTTGGGGAAATAATTTTTTTTAGCTCTTGTTTCACGTCCCAAGCAAAACACTAGGTACCCCCAATAAAATGGCCCCCCCAACTTCCCTTGGGTCCCCCCCCCCCCCCTCCCCCTTTAAAAAAACCCCTGCCATGCACTTCCTGTTGTCTATGTATTTGTATGTTTAGTAGTATGGTATGAGCCCCGTATTATGCATTTTGTAGAACGCTACACATTTTACAGAAAAAACACGGGCGATCTAGTCCCTCCCCATCCTTCCGCTTCTTTTTCATACACTTCACCCCTTTTTTTAAAAACCCCGATAATTTTTTAAGGGCCCCCCAACCCCCCCCCGAAAACCCCCTAAAAAACTTCCCCCCAAATTTAAAAAGGGGGGGAAAAAGGGCCCCTTTCGGGTTTTTTTAAACGGGGAAGGGGGTTTCAAATCAAGTTTGTTTTGGGGTTAAAAGGGAAAAAGAATTTTTTAAAAAAAAATTTAAGAAAAAAAATTTTTTTTTTTTTTTTTTTAAAACAATGTTTTCCCAAAAAATTTTTTTCCCCCCGGGGTATCCTTTTTTTTGGGGTTTTCCATTTTTATTTAAATTAGGGGTTTTTTTTGGGGTTTAAGGGGGGCCCCTTTAAATTTTTAATTTTTTTGGGGCCCCCTTTTTTTTTAAAAAAATCCATTTCCTGTTTTATTTAAAATTTATTTTTAAAAGGGAAAGGGTTTTAAAGAAGGGTTGGAAATTTGAAAAAAAAAACCTCAATTTTTTTTAAATTTTTTTTTTTTAAAATAAAATTTACCAATTTCACCCGTTTACTGTCCAAAAAATTTTCCCCCCCCCCTTTTTCCCAAAAAATTTACTTTTTTAAAATTTTTTAAAAATTTAAACTTTTTAAATAAATGGGGGGGAATTTTTACTGGGGAAAAGGGCCCAATTTTCAAAAAAAGGAAGAAACCGGAAAAAAAAAAAATTTGAAATTTTTTTTTGGGAGAGAGAGGGGGGAGGGAAGGAAAAGTTTTTAAAAAAACAAAAAAGAAAAAATGGGGAAAAAAACCCCAAAAAACCTTAACCCAAAAAAAAAAAAATAGGGGGGAAATTAAAAAGGGGGGGGGAAAAAAAGAGGGGGATTTGGGGGGGGAAAAAGGGAAAGGGGGGGGAAGGAAAAGGAAAATAAATGAGGGAGGGAGGGGGGGAAATAAAAAAAAAAGGGGGGGGAAAGGGGGGAAGAAGGGGGGGGAAAATTTAAAAAAGGAAAAAAAAAAAAAAGGGGGGGGGGGAAAAGAAAAAAAAAAAAAGGGAAAAAAAAAAAAAAAAAAAAATTTCCCCAAATAACAAAAAAAAAAAAAAAAAAAGAAAAAGGGGGGGGGTTTTTTTTGGGGGGGGG
>NW_023643499.1:33311-38682 GCF_015228065.2 Penaeus monodon | reverse complement strand
GTTATAATCATGACAATAAGAGATAAAAGTTCAGAATAAGAGAAATTTGATAACATTGAAGATTATTTATTATTATCTTATTAGTATCATTATTATTTTATTAATTGTATGATTATTACTTGTATTAGTAGTATTTTGCCAAAAAAATATATTATAAACTTAATAATAATAATAAGTATAATAATATTATTAATATTCGTTATAATATGTTATTAATATTATTATTGTTATTATTATAATTTTATTATGTCTACTAGTTATAAAATTGTATAATTGCAAAAGTCAGTAATCATAATAACAATAATAATTACAGTATAAACGATATCAATAAAAAAATATATAAATAAATATTAATATCGTATTATTGTTACGCCGGCCGCCTCGTCTCTCTGCCACCAACACAAGGCGGACTAGGCAGACGGCGTGCTATCCACAGGGTCGTGAACACTGAACAGCTCCAAGAGGGCACGGAGCACCACAGCAGCTCAGAACACCCCACGAGGGGAAACGCCAAGGTGCGAGGCAGGGCACGAAATAAACACACGGAGACAGTCTTCCTTTATTTACACAAGGTATTTACCGTACACTTTCTATAGGCACAATTACAGGGGGAAAACCAGATGTCACAATGCACGATACAGCCTTATACAGGGCCACCCAAAGTTATATCAGGTTCACCAAGGGCACACACGAGGTCTTTACAGGGCGACCAACCGCGTCTCTCCTGGTTGTTCCTCCGCTCCCCGCCCACAGCAGCTGCGTCAGTTTGTCCAGGTCCCTTCATGTAAACACATGTTTCGCACAGAGGACAAAGAACCACTGGCGTAGCACTATCCCCCCCTATCAAGCAGACGACCCGTCTGCTCGACATATCTAAACCTGAAACAAAGTACCTACAAATTTAAAATAAAAATCAGGTTCTCAGAAACCAAAAATCTTTCATCCAGAGCGGCTTTCTTCGCTCCTCGCTGGGGTCTCTTCTGGAGGGAGGTGTGGGCGGCGGTAGATGGCAGTGGCCACCCGAGGGGTATCTTCTGCCCCAAGACCTGGCCATGGGACACTATTGACGTCTGTTGCATCGCCCTCACCAGTCCAAATCTCGTCCTCATCCTCGGTCAGCGTTCTGCCACGTCCTCATCGCCGCTAACTGTGGGCTAACGTCATTTCTTTTTCACCATGGCCCCCAGGAGTAGCTTCCTGGCCCATGGTAACGCCACAGACGGTGCGCCAAGTCCTGCGAGGAAAGTCAGCAACGGCCCCAACCAACCAACTCCTCGTCCCCGAACGGACTCTTCTGGATGCTCACTTCATCACAAGTGCCCAGCTTTTGCACCAGCTGGCACCTTCAGGTCCTTATGGAGAAGTTAGTACCAACACTGTAACTAAGCCCTCCCTGGCCAACCAAAGGCTCCGCCAACCGCAACACCATCAGCCAGCTGAAAGTTTGGTTGGCTCCACGAGAGGCCCTCTACTCCACGCATCCTCTGACAGGCGACACCGGATTCTAGACTCTGTCATGGGGGCAAGGTGCAGGTCGCTCAGCCGTAACTACCTCTAGCACAGCCAAAACCTCTGGAGGCAAGGGGCACCTCTTCACCGTGCACCCTCACCACTTCCGTCAAGGTCGGCACCGCATTACTCTGTGTCAGGGTAGTCAGTCCCAGCAAGCAGTGCTCTCCAGATCGGCACATACACGGCAGCCGCTTGCACCTGTGCCCACGCCAAACGAGCCTCCACTGGCCCTTGAGCTTGCACACAATGCCCCGTGACACCACACGTCTCTGTGGTTGCGTCTGGAAGTTCGCAAAGTGGGCCAAAATATCAGGCGCATTAGGGCATGCTTCATCTATTGAGCCATCCAACTCATCGTGCTGGTTCGCGGCAGCTTACCCAAGTTCGGGGCCCGGAACGAGGACGGCTGGGTTTCGGCCCCCTTCTCCAGCCTTTTCCGCCTGTACCACTTCCTTAACCTATAGGACATTGCTCGGATGGTTGACCATACCTGCCACAGTCCTTGCAGCACTGCTGGAAGCATCAGAATCCGTATGGTTCGAGAGGATGTGTTCTCCGCTCCCTCGACACTGATACGTCTGTGCCCTACCTTCCGCAGCCCAAACCACAAAGCCTTGGAAAGTTTCTCGGGTCACCTTCCTCCATGCTATTTCTCCACTTTAGACCTTCCGGCCCCGGAAGGTCACGGCGGGGCGAGCAGCTGGCCCTCGGCCACTCGTTGCCTCAGGAATGGCCTCGAACTCCAAGGCCCTCACCAGCGCCCCTGCAGGTCCTCAGGTGTGCCTGCTGTGACGTTAGATTTTTGCAGCTGCTGGTCCTTTAAAGCTGTCAACAAAGAAATCGCGAGCCAGTGACCACAACATCTCTTCCTCAGCCGCCCAGGGTACGAACCTCCTTCCAGCGCCCTCCACATCCTGCCCACCAGAGGGACAGTGTCTCACACGCTCACGAGTCCGCTTCTTCAAGCGCGCCCCGATAATACCCTCGGCCTGGGGTGGTGCCCGAAACGGGCGTTTCAAAGCCGCTGCCACGCTGGTGTAAGAGGCATGTTGGGATGGCGGCAGATTGCCCCAGCACTTCCACCGCACAGGGCCCCTTAGCGCTGTACCAGCTGCAGGGCCTTTCTATTCCTGGCTCCAGCCCTGGCAGGATCCCAGCATTTCAAATTGGCGGACATATGCTCCCGGCCACCTTCCCGTCGTACTCAGCTGGCTTTACGCCTCACAGATGTCTGGAGCCGAGGGGCTGCAGGGTGGAGGAATGCGTGCCGTGAACTAACACGCCCGGGGGGAGGAAGGGGTGCGTGAGGGAGGCAACGAGGCGGGTTGATCCGGTGTCTGAGTTTGCCGCCACCTATACTCTAAGGGAGCGGTCGATGAAGGCCCCCCAACCTTTTGCAGCGATCCTGGCTCCGACACGATGCTGAGAGGCCCGGGGCGTTCCTGCAACGGACCCCGGCAGACCTCCAGTAAATCTGACACCTGGGCATCTGTTGCCAGACCTCATCTGCCTTCTCTGCTTGCAAAACGTACTACATCATGACGCCGCCTTTCCGCCTTCACTTCCTCCCTTCAGGCCCTGAACCTCGCCCTTAGAGTCTGCACCTTCTCCATCGTTCACTCGTCACGCTGTTGCAGGCTTGTCGGTGTACTGCTGAGTTTCCACCTTCACAGATCCAGATTGCTCTGTAGCACTCAACAAGTTGCAGAAACTGTTTTCCTCTGCTTCTTGTCGCATCTCGACGAGATGGTGGCTTGCTCCTCGGTGCATGCTCTTCTGCCCTTTGTGCCATTTTCCTCCCTCATACCGGCCAGCATGGCAGTTGATCAGTCCATCTGGCTCGGCTTCACCTCAATCGTGGCCCTTGCCTCAGTCATAGCCTCATCACCATCATGGCGCCGCCATCTTTGACGAATGGGTACTCACTGATCAAATATCACAAATCCCACTTTGACACCATTTGTACGCCGGTCGCCTCGTCTCTCTGCCACCAAACACAGGCGGACTAGCAGGACGGCGTGCTAGCCACAGGGTGATGAACACTGAACAGCTCCAAGAGGACCGAGCACCACAGGCATCCCAGAACACCACGAGGGGAAACGCCAGTGGCGAGGCAGGGCACGAAATAAACACACGATGACGTCTTTCCGTTAATTTACGCAAGTTATTTACCCCGTACACTTTTCTATAGGCACAAATACAGGGGAACCAGCATGTCACACTGCCGAAACAGCTTATAACGGGCCACCCAAAGTTAATCAACAGTCACAAGGGAAACACGAGGTTTCTTACAGGGAGCAGCACCCAACGCGTCTCTCCTGGTTGTTCACTCTGCTCCCCCGCGCACAGCCAGCTGCGTCATGTTTGCCCAGGTACTTCAATGTAAACACTGTTATTCGCACAGAGGACAAAGACCCACTGGCAGTAGCATTTATTGTATATTACTATTAGTAGTGTTGTTGTTATTAGTATAGTTTGAAAAATATATATTGTAATAATTGCAATAATAATGATAATAATTGCAATAATGATGATAATTGCAATAATGATAATAATGATGTTGATAATGATGATAATAACGATAATAATGACGATAATCATGATAATAATGACGATAACAGGAATTGTGTCCATATATATTTTTAAAAAAGGTAAAAGAAAAAAAATCCCAAAAGTCGAAAAAGCGGCAAAATCTAGCGAAATATAGCCTTTTGAGAGTATACTCCAAAATGACGTTTTTTCGATCTTTTTGATGATTTTGGCAATCATTAGGGTAATAATGATAATAATTACCAGAATTGTATTAATCATGACAATAATGATGATAAAAGTCCACAAAATATATTTATCACCCATTCTTATTTCTTTTGTTGCTCTATTTCTGATTTCCTTATTATAGGGAAGTAGTAAAACCTAGAACTTATTCATACCTAAATACATTTCTTTTTCCCTTTGGTTCCACTGTACTTACCACTAACGTCATTAGCATTTGCCTATTTATGAAATACTCTTATGATAATGGAGTTGTTGTTCTTATTATCAATATTATTACTATCGTTTTTATCGTTATTATTGACTATCATCATTATTATTACCCTTTAATTGATTATTTGTGCAGTAGAAATAGTAGTGATAGTTGTCATAATAGTAGTTCTGGTGCCATAATGATATAATTTTGGTATTAGTTATAATAATGATAATAGAAATAATGATTTAAAAATAAATAAAAAAATAAATTGTAATAATGATGATATACGAGTCTCTCCTATCTGGTCTCCAAATTCACGTTTTTTACGTCTACTGCCTTTAAAGAAAATCGTAACTTTTGCATTTCATGTCTTTCTTTTAATTGGTTTTGGAAAAAATAAAGACATCTACTACTGAGTCAACCCAGCAAAATGTTTCGTTTGCAGAAATATGTAAATAAATGTGTTTTTAGTATCTGTATATGAACACTGCAATTATTTGATTCTATTGTTATTTTTTCCGGGACAGACTAAAACGAATGTAAGAAAACGAATGACAAGAATAAAACTGTAAACAGTGTAATGATATGGTTTTAAGCAAAATCAAAGTGGAATGTCAGGGTTTCCAATGTGCTGAAAGTGGAATGTCAGTGTTTCCAGTGTTCTGAAAGCGGAATGTCTGTGTTTCCAGTACTAAGAAAGCGGAATGTCAGTGTTTCCAGTACTCAGAAAGCGGAATGTCAGTGTTTTCAGTACTAAGAAAGCGGAAAGTCAAATGTTTCCCCGTACTAAGAAGCAGAATGTCACGTGTTTCCCGTACTAAGAAAGGGAAAAGTCAGTGTTTCCCCTACTAAAAAAGCGAATGTCAGTGTTTCCCCAAATAAAAAAAAAGG
>NW_023643499.1:13500-33211 GCF_015228065.2 Penaeus monodon | reverse complement strand
AATAAAAGGTTAAAATTTTTTTAATTTCACCTAACATATGTATATAATTAATAGAAATAAATATAAATATTTAAAAATAATATATTATTATCATTTTATAATAATTAATATATTGGAATAATAAAAGTAATTGGAAATACTTAAAATTAATTCAAAATTAATTTATAATTAATATTGGATAATATAAATTATCTTATAATAATATGATAATAGAACAATTATTAATATCCATTTTATAGAATTTCTTTATTCTCATTTTATCATCATTATTCATGATTATAATTCTTATTAATTATTATTCCCTATAATTACCAAATCATCAATAATGGAAAACGATATTTTTTATATACTTGAAAAGTCTATATTTCGCTAGATTTGCCGCTTTTGTCGACTTTTGGGATTTTTTTCTTTTGAACTTTTTTTATATATATTCACAAATCTGTTTTATCCTCATTATTTCATTTATCATTTTATTTATCATATCATCATTAACATAATATAATCATATTATTCAATAATTATCATATTATCAATATACATTATTTTGCATTATTGCATTTAATATATATTTTTTCAATTTTACTAATAACACTAAATTTATATAATACAATAAGTAAAATATACTTTTTTAAATAAATATTTATATCATTATTTTATAACATCGTTATTACTGTAATTATTACTTTAATAAATTTGATTTGTTGCAATATAAAACATAATAATAATTAAATGTTATAAATATTTATTTACTTTAAAACTATATTATGTATATTAATTATTTCTTATTATTATTATTATTCATTATACAGTTAATAATATTTTGGGAATACTAATCATTAAGATATACTAATAAAAATATAAGTAATATAAATATTAATATTATTAGATTTGGTAATTATAATAATAATTATATATGATTAATATGAAAATCTTAAAAATCTAATTTTATCCAAATTTCTTTTATTCTTTTCTCATTTATCATCATTATTCATATTACTCATTATGCAATTATTATCATATTACCCTAATAATTGCAAAATATTCAATGAATGAAAAACGCATTTTGGAGTATACTCTCAAAAGCTATATTTCCTAGATTTTGCCGCTTTTTCGACTTTGGATTTTTTTTTACATGTTTTTATTATATTGGACCAATCCTTTATATCCTCATTATTTCATGATATCATTATTATTACGTTATCATCATCATTATCATCATTATCTAAATTTTATCATCATTATTGAAATTATTTCATCATTTTGAAATTTATTACATTTTTTTTTTGTAATTATTCCATTTATAAGAAAATTTTTTAAAACTATACAAATAACTCTACAGTAATTGTAAAACAATAATGAAACAATAATAACGTTTTCAAAAATAAATATTATCTTTTTTTTAAATTAAATGTTTATTACTGTAATTTTATTTTTATTAGTTTTTTTTGAAAATTAAATCCAGTACAAAATAAAATGAAAAATAATAACAAAAATTTAAATTTAAATAACATATTTAACATTATTATTATTATTATTATCTTATTATTATTTTATTGTTATTATTACTGTTATAATATTTTTTGGGAAAATATACTAAAAATTTAAAATTAATAATAAAATAATAAATAAAATAACAATAAAAAAAATTGAAAATAATACTATAAAAATAAAAAATATTGAAAATAAAAATGAAAATAGTAAAAATATTAAAAATCATCAATGTTACCAAAATTCTCTTTTTTCTCACTTTACCCATATTTTGTATGTTTAAATAGAATTCGGTAATTATTACATTATTACCTAAAAATTCCCCAAAATCAAATAAAGGGAAAAAAACGTCATTTTGGAGTATACCTCAAAAGGCATTTTTCGCTGATTTTGCCGTTTTTTTCGACTTTTGGGTTTTTTTTTTTTACCTTTTTTTTATATGGGGGGGAAAACAATCCTGTTTTATCCTCATTATTATCATGATTATCATCATTATATTCGTTTCACTCTTATCACATTATCTCATTATCATCATATTATCTCATTATGAAATTTATTACATCATTATTAAAATTATTACTTTTTAATTGCAATTATTAGATAAAATATATTTTTACAACTATACTAATAACAACTACAATAATAATAAAATAACAATAATAAACAATAATAACGTTTTTACAATAATTCTATATCATTTTTTTTAATTAACATCGTTATTACTGAATTATTACGTTAAAATAGTTATTTTTACAATTATACTCCCCTAACAGAATAATAATGATAATAAAAACTAATTTTTAAAAACAATTTTAACGTTTTATTTTATTATTTACTTTTTTATTATTATTGTTTTTTTACATTTATAATATATTTTTGGGCAATAAACTAAAAAATTAAAAATAATAATAATATGAAAAAAAAATAAAAAATAAATAAAAATAATAATAAAATAAAAATAATAATAAAAAAATAAAAATATTGAAAATTTAAATAATAATAAAAATTTTTTATAAATTATGATTATAATAATTTAATAATCATAAAATGTTATCCAACTCTCTTTTTTCTCACTTTTATCATAATAAAAATATAATAATAATAAATAAAACAATATTATATTAATAAAAATATTAAAACGTTATTTATTTATTATTATTATATTTATTATTTTTAAATTTTGTTTTATTACGTTATATATTTTTGGGCAATAATACAAATAATTAAAGAAATTAATAATAATAATAATGAAAATAATAAAATAAAATAATATTGATAATTAATGTAAAGAAATAAATTAATAATCATAAAAACGTCTTTTTTGGAGTAACTCTAAAAAGCTATTTTCGCTAGTTTTTGCCGTTTTTTCGACTTTAGGGATTTTTTTTTTTTACCTTTTTTTTATTATTATGGACAAAAATCCTTTTATTACCCTCATTATTTCATGATTATCACTTATTATCGTTTCCATCATTATCATCTTTATCATCTCATTATCATCTTATTAAATTATTATCATATTATTGCAATTTTATTTTTATTGAAATTTATTGCAGTTTAATATATATTTTTACAACTATACTAATAACAACTTAATAAAAAAATTAATAAAAATAATGAAACAATAATAACGTTTTACAAAAAATTTTTTATATCATTATTTTAATTAAAAATCGTTATTATGAAATTATCCTGTTATAATAGTTATTTTTGCAATTATACTCCCAAAAACACGAAAAATTGAAAATAATAACAAAATTATTTAATCCCAATTTTATAACGATCATTATTATTATTATTATACTTATTTTATTATTTTGTTATTATTACATTTGAAATATATTTTTGGGCAAAAATACTAAAAATTAAAGAAATAATAATAAAATAAAAATAATAATAAAAATAATAATAATATAATAAAATTTGAAAATAATAATAATAATAATAATATAATTAATAAATTAAATAATTAATAATAATAAAATAATAATATTATAATAAAATGATAATAAATTTTAAAATCATAAATTTATCCAAATTCTCTTTATTCCATTTTTAAACATCTTTTTGCCATGTTAATAGAATTCTGGAAATTTATTATCATTTTTACCCTAAATTTCCCAAAAATCATCAATGAAGGGAAAAACGTTTTTTTTTGAGTATACTCTCAAAGGCTATTTTCGCAAAATTTTTTCCGTTTTTTTTCGACTTTTGGGTTTTTTTTTTCTTCTCAATCATCATTACATCATATAAATTTTATATATATCTCATTATCCATCATTATCATCATTTTTTGAAATTTTTTTTATCTCATTATTGAAATTTATCATTTTTTATTGCAATTATTGCAGTTATAAATATATTTTTACAACATACTAATAAAAAATACAATAATAATGTTAACAAAATGATAACAAAAATAACGTTTTTACAAAAATATTTAATATTTTTTAAACTCGTTATTACGTAATTATTATGTTAAAAATATTTTATTTTTGAAATTATACTCCCAGTAAAAAGATAAAAAAGAAATAATAACAATAATTATATTAATAAAAATTTAAAACGTTTATTATTATTATTTTTATCTTATTATACTTTATTGTTTATTACAGTTATGATATATTTTTGGGCAATAATACTAACTATTAAAGTAACAATAATAAAATAATAATAATAATAATAATAAAAAATAATAAAATAAAATAATAAAAAATTTGATAATAAAAATAATAATATAATTTTGAAAATAAAAGATAATAAAAAATTTTAAATAATCATCAATTTACCAAATTCTCTTTTTTCTTATTTTTTATCATTTTTGGCATGATATAAAATTCTGGTAATTATTATCTTATTCCCCTAATAATTGCCAAAATCATCAAATGAATGGAAAAAAACGTCATTTTGGAGTATACCAAGATTTTCGCTAGATTTTGCCGTTTTCCCCCGTTTTTTGGCATTTTTTTTTTTTTTACCTTTTTTTTATAAGGACACAAATACTGTTTTTAATCCTATTTTTTATCTGATATCATCATTATTATCTTTACATCATCTTTCCTATATCATCATCATTATCATCATTTTGAAATTTTTATCATTTATTGAAATTATTATCATTATTTTTGAAATTATTCATTTTAAATAATTTTTTTACAACTATACTAATAAAAAACACAAAATAATATAATAACAATAATGATGAATAATAACTTTTTTTATAAAAAAATATTTATATCATTTTTTTTAATTAAATCGTTTTAGTAAATTACGTAAATAGTTTTTTTTTAAAATTATACTACAGAAAAACAAAAATAATAATGAAAATGAAAACAAAAATTATTTTAAAAACAATTTTTATAAGATTATTATTATTTTTTTATCTTTTTTTTATTATTATTTTATTAAAAAGTTAAATATATTTTTGGGCAAAATACAAAAATTTAAAAGTAATAATAAAAATAATAATAATAAAATAATATAATAAAAATAATAAAATAATGATAAAAATATTGATAATAATAAAATAATAAAAATATAGATAAAATAAGATAATATAATAATATTAATAATCATCAATTTTTACCCAAAAATTTTTTTCTCATTTTTAAAAATCATTATTGTCATGTTTAAAATAAAATTTCTGGTTTTTATTTCATTTTCCCCTAAAAATTCCCAAAATCATAAAAGAATGGGAAAAAACGTCATTTTCGAGTATACTCTCATAAGGCTATATTTCGCTAGATTTTGCCGCTTTTTCGACTTTTGGGATTTTTTTTTCTTTTACCTTTTTTTATTATATATGGACACAAATCTCTTATTATCCTCATTATTATCATGATTATCATCATTATTATCGTTATCATCATCATTATCATCATTATCATCATTATTGCAATTATTATCATCATTATTGGTATTATTATCAATATTATTGCAATTATTGCAGTCATAATATATATTTTTACAACTATACTAATAACAACTACAATAATAATAATAATAACAATAATAATAACAATAATAGCGTTTTTATAATAAACATTTATATCATTATTTTAATTAACATCGTTATTACTGTAATTATTACTGTTATAATATTTATTTTTGCAATTATACTACCAGTAACAAGAATAATTGATAATAATAGCAATAATTATATTAATAACAATATTATAACGATTATTATTATCATTGATATACTTATTATTATTGTTGTTCTTATTACAGTTATAATATATTTTTGGGCAATAGTACTAATAATTAAAGTAATGATAATGATAATAATAATAATAATAATAATAATAATAATGATGATGATGATGATGATGATGATAATAATAATACTAATGATAATAATAATAATAATGATAATAATAATAATATTGATAATAATAATGACAATAGTAATAATATTAATAATCATCAAATGTTATCCATATTCTCTTTATTTTCACTTTTATAATCATTATTGTCATGATTAATCGAATTCTGGTAATTATTATCATTATTACCCTAATCATTGCCAAAATCATCAAATGAATGGAAAAAACGTCATTTTGGAGTATACTCTGAAAAGGCTATGTTTCGTTAGATTTTGCCGCTTTTTCTACTTTGGGATTTTTTTTCTTTTACTTTTTTTTTTATATATGGACACAAATCCTGTTATTATCCTCATTATTATCATGATTATCATCATTATTATCGTTATCATCATCATTATCATCATTATCATTATCATTTTAATCATTATTGCAATTATTATCATCATTATTGCAATTATTATCATCATTATTGCAATTATTGCAGTTATAATATATATTTTTACAATTATACTAATAACAACTACAATAATAATAGCAATAACAATAATAATAATAGTAACGTTTTTATAATAAATATTTATATTCATTATTTTAATCAACATCGTTATTACTGTAATTATTACTGTTATAATAGTTATTTTTGCAATTATACTACCGGTAAAAAGAATAATAATGATAATAATAACAATAATGATATTAATAACAATATCATAACGATTATTATTATTATTATTATACTTGTTATTATTATTATTGTTATTATTACAGTTATAATATATTTTTGGGCAATAATACTAATAATTAAAGTAATAATAATAATAATAATAATAATAAGAAGAAGAAGAAGTATAATAATGATAATAATAATAATAATAAAAATAATAATAATAATAATAATAATGATAATAATGATGATAATAATGATGATATTGATAATAATAATTATAACAGTAATAAAATTAATAATCATCAAATGTTATCGAAAGTCTCTTTATTCTCACTTTTATCATCATTATTGTCATGATTAATAGAATTCTGGTAATTATTATCATTATTACCCTAATAATTGCCAAAATCATCAAATGAATGGAAAAAACGTCATTTTGGAGTATACTCTCAAAACGCTATATTTCGCTAGATTTTCCCGCCTTTTCGACTTTTGGGATTTTTTTTTCTTTTACCTTTTTTATTATATATGGACACAAATCCTGTTATTATCCTCATTATTATCATGATTATCATCATTATTATAGTTATCATCATCATTATCATCATTATCATCATCATTATCATCATCATTGTAATTATTATCATCATTATTGCAATTATTATCATTATTATTGTAATTATTGCAGTTATGATATATATTTTTATAATTATACTAATAACAACTACAATGATAATAGTAATAACAATAATAATAACAGTAATAACGTTTTTATAATAAATATTTATATCATTATTTTAGTTAACATCGTTATTACTGTAATTATTACTGTTATAATAGTTATTTTTTCAATTATACTACCAGTAAAAAGAATAATAATGATAATAAAAACAATAATGATATTAATAACAATATTATAACGATTATTATTATTATTATTGTATTTATTATTATTATTATTGTTATTATTAAAGTTATAATATATTTTTGGGCAATAATACTAATAATTAAAGTAATAATAATAATAATAATAATAATAATAATAATAATAATAACAATAATGATAATAATAATAATAAAAATAATAATAATAATAATAATAATAATAATAATAGTAATAATAATATTGATAATAATAATGATAATAGTAACAATATTAATAATCATCAAATGTTATAGAAATTCTCTTTATTCTCAATTTTATCATCATTATTGTCATGATTAAGAGAATTCTGGTAATTATTATCATTATTACCCTATATCATTGTAATTATTTTAGTTATAATATATGTTTTTACAAATATATTAATAACTACAATAATATAGTAATAACATTGATAATAACAATAATAACGTTTTTTATAATAAATATTTATATCATTATTTAATTAACATCGTTATTACTATAATTATTACTGTTATAATAGTTATTTATGTAATTATACTACCAGTAAAAAGAATAATAATGATAATATTTACAATATGATATTGATAACAATATTATAACGATTATTTTTATTATTAATATATTTATTATTATTACTATTGTTATTATTACAGTTATGATATATTTTTGGGAAATAATGCTAATAGTTAAAGCAATAATAATAATAAAAAAAATAATAATGATAATAATGATAATAATAATAATAATAATATTAATAATAATAATGATAATAATAATAATAATGATAATAATAATAATAATAATAATAATAATAATAATAATAGTCATAATAATATTGATAATAATAATAATATCAATAATAATAATAATGAAAAAAAAAATAATAACAATATTAACATTAGTAATAATAATATTGATAATAATAATGATAATAGTAATAATATTAATAATCATCAAATGTTATCCAAATTCTCTTTATTCTTACTTTTATCATAATTATTATCATGATTAATAGAATTCTGGTAATTATTATCATTATTACCGTAATAATTACCAAAATCATCAAAAAAATTTAAAAAACGTCATTTTGGAGTGTACTCTCCAAATGATATATTTCGCTAGATTTTGCCGCTTTTACGGCTTTTGGCATTTTTTTTCTTTTACCTTTTTTATTATATATGGACACAAATTCTGTTATTATCCTCATTATTATCATGATTCTCATCATTATTATCGTTATCATCATCATCATCATTTTCATCATCATTATTGCAATTATTATCATCATTATTGCAATTATTATCATTATTATTGCAATTATTACAGTTATAATATATATTTTTACAACTATTCTAATAACAACTACAATGATAATAGTAATAACAATAATGATATTAATAACAATATCATAATGATTGGTATTATTATCATTATACTTATTAAAATTATTATTATTGTTATTATTAAAGTTATAATATATTTTTGGGCAATAATATTAATAATTAAAATAATAATAATAATAATAATAATAATAATAATAATAATGATAATAATCAAAATGAAAAATAATAATAATAATAACAATATTAACAATAGTAATAATAATATTGATAATAATAATGATAATAGTAATAATATTAATAATTCATCAAATATTATCCAAATCCTCTTTATTCTCACTTTTATCATCATTATTGTCATAATTAATAGAATTCTGGGAATTATTTTCATTATTACCCTAATAATTGCCAAAATCATGAAATGAATGGAAAAAACGTCATTTTCGAGTATATTCTCAAATGGCTATATTTCGCTATACTTTGTCGCTTTTTCGAATTTTGGGATTTTTTTTCTTTTACCTTTTTTTTATTATATATGGACACAAATCCTGTTATTTTCCTCGTTATTATCATGATTATCATCATTATTATCGTTATCATCATCATTATAATCATTACCATCATCATTATCATCAGTATTGCAATTATTATCATCATTATTGCAATTATTATTAATATTATTGCAATTATTACAGTTACAATATATATTTTTACAACTATGCTAATAACAACTACAGTAATAATAGTAATAACAATAATAATAACAATAATAACGTTACTATAATATATATTTATATCATTATTTTAATTAACATCGTTATTACTGTTATTATTACTGTTATAATAATTATTTTTGCAATCATATTAACAGTAAAAAGAATAATAATGATATTAATAATAATAATAATAATATTAATAACAATATTATAACGATTAGTATTATTATTATTATACTTATTATTATTATTATTGTTATTATTACAGTTATAATATATTTTTCGGCAAAAATAATAATAATTAAATTAATAATAATAATAATAATAATAATAATAACGTTAATATCAATTATAGTAATAATGATAATAATAATAATAATAATAATAGTAATAATATTAATAATCATCAAATGTTATCCAAATTCTCTTTATTCTCACTTTTATCATCATTATTGTCATGATTAAAATAATTTTGGTACTCATTTACCAAAATCATCAAATGAATTTTTTAAAAATGTCATTTTGGAGTATACTCTCATTTTGCCGCTTTTTCGACTTTTGGGATTTTTTTTCTTTTTACCTTTTTATTATATATGTACAGAATTTATGTTATTATCATCATTATTGTCATGATTATCCTCATTATTATCGTTATCATCACTATTATCATCATTACCATCATCATTATCATCATTATTGCAATTATTATCATCATTATTGCAATTATTATCTTTATTATTGAAATTATTGCAGTTATACTATATATTTTTACAACTATACTAATAACAACTACAATATTAATAATAATAACAATAATAATGACGTTTTTATAATAAATATTTTATGTCATTATTTTAATTAATATCGTTATACTGTAATTGTTACTGTTATAATAATTATTTTACAATCATACTACCTGTACAAATAAATAATGATAATAATGACACTAATGATATTAATAACAACATTATAACGGTTATTATTATTATTATTATACTTATTGTTATTATTATTGTTATTATGAGAGTTATGATATATTTTTTGGCAATAATACTAATAATTAAAGTAATAACAATAATAATAATAATAATAGTAATAATAATAATAATAATAATAATAATGATAATAATGATAATAATAATAATAATAATAATAATAATAATAATAATAATAATGATAAGGATAATAATAACAATAATAATAATAATAACGATAATAATCATGATAATAGTAATAATATTAATGATCATCAAATGTTATCAAAATTCTCTTTATTCTCACTTTTATCATCATTATTTCATGATTAATACGATTTCTGGTAATTATTATCATTACTACCCTAATGATTGCCAAAATCATTAAATGAATGGAAAACGTCATTATGGAGTAATTCACTCTCAAAAGGCTATATTTCGCTAGATTTTGCCGCTTTTTCGTCTTTTGGATTTTCTTCTTTTACCTTTTTATTATATATGGACACAATTCCTTTTATTATCATCCTTATTATCATGCTTATCATCATTATTATCGCTATCATCATGATTATCATCATTACCATCATTATTATCATCATTATGGCGATTATTATCATCATTATTGCAATTATTGCAATTATTATTTCAACTATTGCAATTATAATATATATTTTTACAACTATACTAATAAACAACTACAATAATAACAGTAATATCAATAATGATAACAATAATAACGTAACAAATAAAAATTATGATAATAATAACAATAGTAAAATCAATAACAATAATATAACGATTATTATTATTATTATTATTATTATTATATTATTATTATTATTATTATTATTGTTATTATTACAGTTATAATATATTTTTTCAATAATATTAATAACTGAAGTTATATAATAATATAATAATAATAATAATAATAATGATCATAATTATTATAATAAAAAATATAATAGTAATAATGATAATAATAATAATAATAATAATAATAAATAATAATAATAATATGATAATAATAATGATAATATTAATAATATTAATAATCATCAAATGTTATCCAAATTCTCTTCATTCTCACTTTTATCATCATTATTGTCATGATTAATTAAATTCTGGTAATTATTATCATTATTACCCTAATAATTGCCAAAATCATCAAATGAATGGAAAAAACGTCATTTTGGAGTATACTCTCAAAAGGCTATATTTCGCTAGATTTGTCGTTTTTTCGACTTATGGGACTTTATTTCTTTTACCTTTTTTATAATATATCGACACAATCCTCTTATTATCATCATTATTATCATGATTATCATCATTATTATCGTTATCATCATCATTATCATCATTAATAATAACAATAAAAATAACACTATTAACGTTTTTATAATATTTATTTATATCATTAGTTTCATTAATATCGTTATTACTGTAATTTTTAATGCTATAATTATCATTTTTTTACAATTATACTACTAGTACAAATAATAATAATGAGAATAATAAAAATTATAATATTGATAAATATATTATAACGATTAGTATCATTATTATTATACTTATTATTATTTTATTATTATTGTTATTATTGGAGGTATAATATATTTTTTTGCAATAATACTAATAATTAAATTAATAATAATAATAATAATAATAGTAATAATTCCTGTTATTATCATCATTATTATCATGATTATCATCATCATTATCGTTTTCATCATCATTATCATCATTACCATCATCATTATCATCATTATTACAATTATTATCATCATTATTGCAATTATTATCATTATTATTGCTGTTATAATATATATTTTACATCTATACTAATAATTACTACAATAACAATAATAATGATAATATAACAATAATAATATTAATAACAATATTATAACGACTATTAATAATATTATTGTACTTATTATTATTATTATTACAGTTATAATATAGTTTTTTTGGCAATAATACTAATAATAAAAATAATAATAATAATAATAATAATAATAATAATAATAATAATAATAATGATAATATTAATAATAATAATAATAATATTATTTTTATTATTATCATCATCATTATCATCACTATCATCATCATTATCATGATTTTTGCAATTATTATCATCATTATTGCATTTATTATCATTATTGCAATTATTGCAGTTATAGTATATATTTTTGCAACTATACTAATAACAACAACAATAATGATAGTAATAACAATAATAATAACAATAATAACGATATTATAAGTATTATTTATATCATTATTTTAATTAATATCGTTAATACTGTAATTATTATTGTTATGATAATTATTTTTGCAATTATACTACTTGTAAAAATAATAATAATTAAAATAATAACAATAATAATATCTAATAAAATTAATAATTTTCAAAGGTTATCAAAATTCTCTTTATTCTCACTTTTATCATCATTATTGTCATGATTAATACGATTCTGGTAATTATTATCATTATTACCCTAATAATTGCCAAAATCATCAAAGAGATCGAAAAAACGTCAATTTGGAGTATAGTTTTGAAAATTATTAATTTTATTATTATTATTATTATTATTATTATTATTATTATTATTATTTTATTATTATTATTATTATTATTATTATTATTATTATTTAATTTTTTTTTTTTTTTTTTTTTTCCAAAAAATTATCTGTAGTAATAAAAAAACAATTATAATAATATTATTAATAGGCGTTATAATATTGTTTATTAATATTATTATTGTTATTATTATCATTTTATTATTTTTACTTATAGTATAAATTTCAAAAATAATTTATCATAAAGGAATAATTACAGTATTAACGATATTAATCAAAATAATGATATAAATAATTATTATAATTTCGTTATTATTGTTATTATTATTGTTATTACTATTATTGTTGTTGTTATTAGTATAGTTATAAAAATATATATTATAACTGCAATAATTGCAATAATAATGATAATAATTTCAATAATGATGATAATAATTGCAATAATGATGATAATGATGATGAAAATGATGATGATAACGATAATAAAGATGATAATCATGATAATAATGATGAGAACAACAGGAATTGTGTCCATATATAATAAAAAAAATCCAAAAGTCGAAAAAGCGGCAAAATCTAGCGAAATATAGCCTTTTTAGAGTTTACTCCAAAATGACGTTTTTTCGATCTCATTGATGATTTTGGCAATTATTAGGGTAATAATGATAATAATTACCAGAATCATATTAATCATGACAATAATGGTAATAAAAGTCAGAATAAAGAGAATTTTGATAACATTTGAAGATAATTAACATTAATATTATTATTATTATTATCATTATTTTTATTATTAGTATTATTCCCAAAAAAATATATTATAACTGTAATAATAATAATAATAATAAGTATAATATTATTAATAATCGTTATAATATTGTTATTATTATTGTTATTACTATTATTATATTTGTCGTTATTAGTATAGTTGCAAAAATATATTTTATAATTCCAATAGTTGCAATAATAATGATAATAATTGCAATAATGATGATAATAATTGCAATAATGATGATGATAACAACAGGAATTATGTCCATATATAATAAAAAGAAAGTAAAAAAAAAAAAAAAGACCCCAAAAAGTCGAAAAAGCGGCAAAATCTAGCCTTTGAGATTATTCTCCGAAATGACGTTTTTTCGATCTCTTGATGATTTGGCAATTATTAGGGTAATAATGATAGTAATTTCCAGAATCGTATTAATCATGACAATAATGATGATAAAGTGAGAATAAGAGAATTTTGATAATATTTGAAGATTATTAATATTATCATTATTATTATTATTATCATTATTATTATTATTATTATTATCATTATTATCATTATTGTTACTTTTCTTATTTTTATTATTATTATTATTATTATTATCATTATTATTATTATATTATTACTTTTAATAGTAGTATTTTTGTCAAAAAATATATATTAACTGTAATAATAATAATAATAATAATAATAATAATAATAATAAGTATAATAATATTATTAATAGTCGGTGCAATATTGTTATTAATATTATTATTGTTTCTATTATCATTATTATTATTTTTACTAGTAGTATAATTGCAAAAATAATTATCATAACAGTAATTATTACAGTAATAACAATATTAATTAAAATAAGATATAATAATTATTATAATCTCGTTATTATTGTTTTTATTATTGTTATTACTATCATTATTGTTCTTGTTATTAGTATAGTTGCAAAAATATATATTAATACTGAAATAATTGCAATAATAATGATAATAATTGCAATAATGATGATATTGATGATGATAATGATGATAATGATGATAACGATAATAATGATGATAATCATGATAATAATGATGATAACAACAGGAATTGTGCCCATATATAATAAAAAAAAAAGGTAAAAGAAAAAAATCCCAAAAGTCAAAATAGTGGTTAAATCTTGTGAATATAGCTTTTGAGAGTATACTCCAAAATGACGTTTTTTCGATCTCTTTCATGATTTTGGCAATTATTAGGGTAATAATGATAATGTTTACGAGAATCGTATTAATCATGACAATAATGATGATAAAAGTCAGAATAAAGGGGAATTTTGATAACTTTTGAAGATTATTATTATTTATTTTATTATTATCATATTATTATTATTATTGTTATGATTATTACTTTATTATTAGTTTTTTTGCCAAAAAATATATTATAACTGTAATAATAATAATAAGTAAATAATTTTATTAATATTCGTTATAATATTGTTATTAATATTATTATTTATTATTAAAATTTTTATTATTTCTACTAGTTGTATAATTGCAAAAGTAATCATCATAACAATAAAAATTACAGTATAAACGATATCAATTAAATAATAATATAAATAAATATTTAATATCGTTATTATTGTTACCCCGGGCCGCCTCGTCTCTCTGCCACCAACACAAGGGGGACTAGGCAAGGGCGTGCTATCCACAGGGTCGTGAAACACTGAACAGCCCCAAGAGGCACCGAGCACCACAGCATCTCAGAACACCACGAGGGGAAACGCCAAGTGGCGAGGCAGGGCACGAAATAAACCACGATGACAGTCTTTCCTTTATTTACACAAGTTATTTACCCGTACACTTTTCTATAGGCACAATACAGGGGGAAACCAGCATGTCACACGGGCACGATACAGCTTTAACAGGGCCACCCAAAGTTATATCAGGTCACAAGGGCCACACGAGGTCTTTACAGGAGCAGCCCCCAACCGCGTCTCTCCTGGTTGTTCCTCCGCTCCCCGCTCACAGCCAGCTGCGTCATGTTTGTCCAGGTCCCTTCATGTAAACACATGTTCGCACAGAGACAAAGACCCACTGCGTAGCCTATCCCCCCCCTATCAAGCAGACGAACCCGTCTGCTCTGACATATCTAAACCTGAAACAAAGTACATAAAAATTTAAATAAATCAGTTCTCAAAACACAAAATCTTTCATCCAGCGCGGCTTTCTTCGCTCTCGCTGGGGTCTCTCTGGAGGGGGTGTGGGCGGGGGTAGTTTGGCGTGGCCCCCAGAGGGGTATCTTCTGCCCAAGACCTGGCTCATGGACACTATTGACGTCTGTTGCATCGCCCCACCGTCCAAATGCTCGTCCTCATCTCGGTCAGCGTCTGCCACGTCCTCATCGCCGCTACTGGGGCTAACGTCATCTTCTTTTTCACCATGGCCCCAGGAAGTAGCTTCCTTTGGCCCATGGTAACGCCACAGACGGTGCGCCAAGTCCCGAGGAAGTCAGGCAACGGCCCCAACCAACCAACTCCTCGCTCCCCGACGACTCTTCTGGATGCTCCATTTCCTCACAAGTGCCCAGCTTTGCACCAGCTGGCACCTTCAGGCCCTATTGGAGAAGTTAGCTCCCAAACCCACTGAACTAAGCCCTCCCCTGGCCCCAACAAGGCTCCCCCCAACCGCAACACCATCAGCCAGCTGCAAGTTTTGGTTGGGGCCCTCCACGAG
Organism: Penaeus monodon; assembly: GCF_015228065.2. Lineage (NCBI taxonomy): Eukaryota > Metazoa > Arthropoda > Malacostraca > Decapoda > Penaeidae > Penaeus > Penaeus monodon. The sequence goes on along the minus strand of NW_023643499.1, from coordinate 16,728 downwards.
GCCCTCTACTCCACGCATCACTCTTGACAGTCGACACCGGATTCTAGACTCTGCCCTTTGGGGCAAGGGAGTCGCTCAGCCGTAACTACCTCTGCACAGCCAAACCCCTCTGGAGGAAAGGGCACCTCTTCACCGTGCCCCTCACCAGCTTCCGTCCAAGGTCGACACACGCCTTACTCTGCGTCAGTAGTCAAAGGCCCAGCAAGCAGTGCTCCCCCAAAGATGGGCCACATACACCGGCAGCCGCTGCAACCGTGCTGCCCACGCCAATACGAGCCTCCCCTGGCCCCTTGAGTTTGCAACACAATGCCCCGTGACACCACACAGTCTCTGTGGTGCGTCTGGAAGTCGCATAGTGGCCAACATATCAGGCCGCATTAGGCATGGCTTCCCATCTATTGAGCCCTCCACCTGCATCGTGCTGGTTCGACGGCAGCTTACCCAAGTCGGGGCCCTGGAACCGAGGACGGCTGGGTTTCGGCCCCCTTCTCCAGCCTTTTCCGCCTGTACCACTTCCTTAACCTTAGGACATTTGCTCGGATGGTGACCATACCTGCCACAGTCCTTGCAGCACTGCTGGAAGGCATCAGAATCCGTCTGGTTGAGAGGATGTGTTCTCCGCTCCCTCTGACACTGACTCGTCTGTGCCCTACCTCTCCGCAGCCCCAACACAAGCCTTGGAAAGTTCTCGGGCTCACCTTCTCAATGCTATTTTCTCCACTTTAGCCTTTCCGGCCCCGGAGGTCACGGCGGCTGAGCACTGGCCCTAGGCCACTCGTTGCCTTCAGGAAGGCCTCGAACTCCAAGGCCCTCACCAGCGCCACCTGCAGGTCCTCAGGGTGTGCCTGCTTGACGTAGATTTGCAGCTGCTGGTCCTGTAAAGCGTCAACAAAGAAATCGCGAGCCAGGACCACAATCATCTCTTCCGCAGCCGCAGGGTACGACCTCCTTACCAGCGCCTCCACATCCTGCACCAGCTGGGACAGTGTCTCACCACGCTCACGAGTCCGCTTCTTCAAGCGCGCCCGATATACCTCGGCCTGGTGGTGGTGCCCGAAACGGCGTTTCAAAGCCTCTGCCACGCTGGTGTAAGAGGCATGTTGGGATGGCGGCAGATGCCCCAGCACTTCCACCGCAGGGCCCCTTAGCGCTGTTACCAGCTGCAGGGCCTTCTCTTCCTGGCTCCAGCCCTGGGCAGATGCCAGCCTTTGCTAAAATTTGGGGGACATATCCTCCCAGGGCCCCCTTCCGTCGTACTCAGCTGGCTTACGCCTCACAGAATGTCTGGAGGCCGAGGGGCTGCAGGGTGGAGAATGCGTGCCGTGAACTAACACGCCCGGGGGGGAGGAAGGGGGTGAGGGAGGCAACGAGGCGGGTTGACCGGGTCTGAGTTTGCCGCCACCTATACCTAAGGGAGCGGTTCCGATGAGTCCCCAACCTTCTGCAGCGATCACTGGCTCCGACACGATGCTGCGAGGCCCGGGGGGTTCCTGCCACGGACCCCAGGCAGACCCCAGTAAATCTGACACTCTGGCATCTGTTGCCAGAACCTCATCTGCCTTCTCTGCTTGCAACGTTACTACCTCATGACGCCGCCTTTCCGCCTTCACTTCCTCCCTCAGGCCCTGAACCTCGCCCTTCAGAGTCTGCACCTTCTCCATCAGTTCACTCTTCCGCTGTTGCAGCCTTTTCGGTGTACTGCTGAGTTTCCACCTTCACAGATGCCAGATTGCTCTGTAGCACCTCAACAAGTTGGCAGAACTGTTCCTCTGCTTCCTTGTCTGCATCTCGACGAGATGGTGCGCCTGCTCCTCTGTGCCTGCTCTTCTGCCCTTTGTGCCATTTCCTCCCTCATACCGGCCAGCATGGCAGTGATCAGGTCCATCTGGCTCGGCTTCACCTCAATCGTGCCTGCCTCAGTCATAGCCTCCTCACCCTCATGGCTGCCGCCATCTTTGGACGACATGGTCTCACTGATCAAATATCACAAATCCCACTTCTGACACCATTTGTTACGCCGGTCGCCTCGTCTCTCTGCCACCAACACAAGGCGGACTAGGCAGACGGCGTGCTATCCACAGGGTCGTGAACACTGAACAGCTCCAAGAGGCACCGAGCACCACAGCATCCCAGAACACCACGAGGGAAACGCCAAGTGCGAGGCAGGGGACGAAATAACAAACGATGGGCAGTCTTTTCCCTTTTTTACACAAGTTATTACCCGTACACTTTTCTATAGGCACAATACAGGGGGAAACCAGCTGTCACACTGCAAAGATACAGCTTATAACAGGGCCCACCCAAAGTTATATCAAGTCACAAGGGCACACACGAGGTCTTTACAGGAGCAGCACCCAACCGCGTCTCTCCTGGTTGTTCCTCTGCTCCCCCGCTCACAGCCAGCTGCGTCATGTTTGCCCAGGTCCCTTCATGTAAACACATGTTTCGCACAGAGACAAAGACCCACTGGCGTAGCATTATTGTTATTACTATTATTATTGTTGTTGTTATTAGTATAGTTTGAAAAATATATATTGTAATAATTGCAATAATAATGATAATAATTGCAATAATGATGATAATTGCAATAATGATAATAATGATGTTGATAATGATGATAATAACGATAATAATGACGATAATCATGATAATAATGACGATAACAGGAATTGTGTCCATATATATTTTTAAAAAAGGTAAAAGAAAAAAAATCCCAAAAGTCGAAAAAGCGGCAAAATCTAGCGAAATATAGCCTTTTGAGAGTATACTCCAAAATGACGTTTTTTCGATCTTTTTGATGATTTTGGCAATCATTAGGGTAATAATGATAATAATTACCAGAATTGTATTAATCATGACAATAATGATGATAAAAGTCCACAAAATATATTTATCACCCATTCTTATTTCTTTTGTTGCTCTATTTCTGATTTCCTTATTATAGGGAAGTAGTAAAACCTAGAACTTATTCATACCTAAATACATTTCTTTCTTCCTTGGTTCCACTGTACTTACCACTAACGTCATTAGCATTTGCCTATTTATGAAATACTCTTATGATAATGGAGTTGTTGTTCTTATTATCAATATTATTACTATCGTTTTTATCGTTATTATTGACTATCATCATTATTATTACCCTTTAATTGATTATTTGTGCAGTAGAAATAGTAGTGATAGTTGTTTATAATAGTAGTTCTGGTGCCAAAAAAAAAAAAATGATTAAAA
>NW_023643499.1:7500-13400 GCF_015228065.2 Penaeus monodon | reverse complement strand
TTTAAAATTTTCTTAAAACTTATTTTTTTAAATTTTCCCTTTTGATTTTTATTTTTTTTTTTTTTCCTTTTTTTTTTTTTATCCCAAAACCCCTTTTTTTAAAAACCCCCCTTTTTCTTTTTCTTTTCCTTTTATTTTATCTCTTTTCTTTTTTCTTTTCTCATTTTCAAATTTTTCCTCCTTATTTTTCTTTTCTTTTTTTTTTTTATTTTTTTCCTTCTTTCCTCTTTTTAAAAAAAAAAAAAAAAAAAATTTTTTAAAATAAAAACCCTTTTTTTAAAATTTTTTTTTTCTAATTTTAAATTTTTTTCGTATTATTACTTTTATAAAATTATTTTCAAATTTCTAGTAACAAGAATAATAAAGATAATATACATTTCATATTAATAACAATATTTAAGATTATTTATGATTATTATTACTTATTATTAATTATTTTGTTATTTTCAGTTTAATATATTTTTTGGGCATAACTAATTAAATTTAAGTAATAATAATAATAATTAAATAATAATATAAAAATAATAATAATAATAAAAATAATGATAATAACTATATTAATAATAAATTGATAATAATAATGATAATGTAATATATTAATAATCATAATGTTATCTAATTCCTTTATTCTCACTTTTCATCATTATTGTCATGATTAATAGAATTCGGTAAATTATTATCATTATTAAACCTAATAATTGCCAAATCATTAAATGAACGAAAAAACGTCATTTTTCAGTATAACTCTCATAAGGCTATATTTCGCTAATTTTGCCCTTTTTCGACTTTTGGATTTTTTTTTTTTTACCTTTTTTATTATATTGACACATCTTTTTTATCCTCATTATTATCATGATTATCATCATTATTATCGTTATCATCACATTATCATCATTATCATCATTATTGCAATTATTATAAACATTATTGGTATTATTATCAATTATTGCAATTATTGCAGTCAAATATATATTTTACAACTATACTAATAACAACTTTCAATAATAATAATAAAACAATAATAAAAACAATAAGACGTTTTTATAATAATTATCATTATTTTTTAAATTTAAAATCTTTTTACTGTAATTATTACCCGTTATAAATATTTTTTTTGCAATTATACTACCCTAAAAGATAATATGTAATAATGCAATATTTATTAATAACAATATTATCGTTATTATTATCATTGATCATACTTTTATTTGTTGTTCTTATTACAGTTTTTAATATTTTTTTTGGCAATAGTACTAATATTAAGTAATGAATAATGATAATAATAATAATTATAATAATAATAATAAAGATGATGATGATTGATGCTTTAAAATATACTAATGATAATAATAATAATATAAAATAACAATATTGATAATAATAATGACAAAATATAATCATTTATCTCAAATGTTTCCTATTCTCTTTAATTTTCACTTTTTTAAACATTTTGTCATGATTAATCATTTGGTAATTATTACATTTATATACCCTATCATTGCCAAAATCATCAATGAAAGGAAAAAACGTATTTTGAGTATACTCTGAAAGCTATTTTCTTAGATTTTTGCCGCTTTTTTCTACTTTTGGGATTTTTTTTTCTTTACTTTTTTTTTATATATGGACACAAATCCTGTTATTATCTCATTATTTCATGATTATCATCATTATTATCGTTTATCATCATCATTAAACATCATTATCATTATCATTTTAATCATTATTGAATTATTAACATCATTATTGCAATTATTATCTCATTATTTGCATTATTGCAGTTATAAATTATATTTTTACAAAAAAATCTAATAAAACTACAATAATAATAGCAATAACAAAAATAATAATTGTAACGTTTTTTTAATAATTTTTTTATTCCTTATTTTAATCAAAATCGTTATTACTGTAATTATTCCCGTTATAATAGTTATTTTTTGCAATTATACTACCGTAAAAGAAAAATAATGATAATAAAACAAAATGATATTAAAACAATATCATAACGATTTATTATTATTATTATTATATTTTATTATTATTATTGTTATTATTACAGTTATATATTTTTTGGGCAATAAACTAAATTAAAGTAAGAATAATAATAATAATAATAATAAGAAGAAAAGAAAATATTAATTAAATAAAAATAATAATAAAAAAATTAAAATAATAATAACAATAATGAAATAATGATGATAATAATGATGAATTGATAATAATAATTATAACCGTAATAAAAATAATAATCATCAAATGTTTTCGAAGTCTCTTTTATCTCACTTTATCATATTTTGGGCATGATTAAGAATTCTGGTAATTATTATCATTAAATTTCCTAATAATTGCCAAAATCATCAAATAATGGAAAAAATCATTTTGAGTATACTCCAAACGCTATATTTCGCTAGATTTTCCGCCTTTTTCGATTTTGGATTTTTTTTTCTTTTACCTTTTTTATTATTATGGACAACAAATCCTGTTATTATCCATTATTATCTGATTATCATCATTATTATAGTTATCATCATCATATATCAATTATCACATCATTATCATCATCATTGTAATATTATCAATTTTGCAAAATTATCATTATTATTGTAATTATTTCGTTATGATATATATTTTTTTATAATTATACTAATAACAACTACAATGTAATATAATAAAAATAATAATAACAGTATAACGGGTTTTTATAATAAATATTTATATCATTATTTTAGTTAACATCGTTATTACTGTAATTATTACTGTTATAATAGTTATTTTTTCAATTATACTACCAGTAAAAAGAATAATAATGATAATAAAAACAATAATGATATTAATAACAATATTATAACGATTATTATTATTATTATTGTATTTATTATTATTATTATTGTTATTATTAAAGTTATAATATATTTTTGGGCAATAATACTAATAATTAAAGTAATAATAATAATAATAATAATAATAATAATAATAATAATAACAATAATGATAATAATAATAATAATAGTAACAATATTAATAATCATCAAATGTTATAGAAATTCTCTTTATTCTCAATTTTATCATCATTATTGTCATGATTAAGAGAATTCTGGTAATTATTATCATTATTACCCTATATCATTGTAATTATTTTAGTTATAATATATGTTTTTACAAATATATTAATAACTACAATAATATAGTAATAACATTGATAATAACAATAATAACGTTTTTATAATAAATATTTATATCATTATTTTAATTAACATCGTTATTACTATAATTATTACTGTTATAATAGTTATTTATGTAATTATACTACCAGTAAAAAGAATAATAATGATAATATTTACAATAATGATATTGATAACAATATTATAACGATTATTTTTATTATTAATATATTTATTATTATTACTATTGTTATTATTACAGTTATGATATATTTTTGGGAAATAATGCTAATAGTTAAAGCAATAATAATAATAAAAAAAATAATAATGATAATAATGATAATAATAATAATAATAATATTAATAATAATAATGATAATAATAATAATAATGAAAAAAAAAATAATAACAATATTAACATTAGTAATAATAATATTGATAATAATAATGATAATAGTAATAATATTAATAATCATCAAATGTTATCCAAATTCTCTTTATTCTTACTTTTATCATAATTATTATCATGATTAATAGAATTCTGGTAATTATTATCATTATTACCGTAATAATTACCAAAATCATCAAAAAAATTTAAAAAACGTCATTTTGGAGTGTACTCTCCAAATGATATATTTCGCTAGATTTTGCCGCTTTTACGGCTTTTGGCATTTTTTTTCTTTTACCTTTTTTATTATATATGGACACAAATTCTGTTATTATCCTCATTATTATCATGATTCTCATCATTATTATCGTTATCATCATCATCATCATTTTCATCATCATTATTGCAATTATTATCATCATTATTGCAATTATTATCATTATTATTGCAATTATTACAGTTATAATATATATTTTTACAACTATTCTAATAACAACTACAATGATAATAGTAATAACAATAATAATAACAACAATAACGTTTTTATAATAAATATTATTAACATCGTTATTACTGTAATTGTTACTGTTATAATATTTATTTTGGCAATCATACTACCAGTAAAAAGAATAAAAATGATAATAATAACAATAATGATATTAATAACAATATCATAATGATTGGTATTATTATCATTATACTTATTAAAATTATTATTATTGTTATTATTAAAGTTATAATATATTTTTGGGCAATAATATTAATAATTAAAATAATAATAATAATAATAATAATAATAATAATAATAATGATAATAATCAAAATGAAAAATAATAATAATAATAACAATATTAACAATAGTAATAATAATATTGATAATAATAATGATAATAGTAATAATATTAATAATTCATCAAATATTATCCAAATCCTCTTTATTCTCACTTTTATCATCATTATTGTCATAATTAATAGAATTCTGGGAATTATTTTCATTATTACCCTAATAATTGCCAAAATCATGAAATGAATGGAAAAAACGTCATTTTCGAGTATATTCTCAAATGGCTATATTTCGCTATACTTTGTCGCTTTTTCGAATTTTGGGATTTTTTTTCTTTTACCTTTTTTTTATTATATATGGACACAAATCCTGTTATTTTCCTCGTTATTATCATGATTATCATCATTATTATCGTTATCATCATCATTATAATCATTACCATCATCATTATCATCAGTATTGCAATTATTATCATCATTATTGCAATTATTATTAATATTATTGCAATTATTACAGTTACAATATATATTTTTACAACTATGCTAATAACAACTACAGTAATAATAGTAATAACAATAATAATAACAATAATAACGTTACTATAATATATATTTATATCATTATTTTAATTAACATCGTTATTACTGTTATTATTACTGTTATAATAATTATTTTTAATTAAAAAAAAATAATAATGATATTAATAATAATAATAATAATATTAATAACAATATTATAACGATTAGTATTATTATTATTATACTTATTATTATTATTATTGTTATTATTACAGTTATAATATATTTTTCGGCAAAAATAATAATAATTAAATTAATAATAATAATAATAATAATAATAATAACGTTAATATCAATTATAGTAATAATGATAATAATAATAATAATAATAATAGTAATAATATTAATAATCATCAAATGTTATCCAAATTCTCTTTATTCTCACTTTTATCATCATTATTGTCATGATTAATAGAATTCTGGTAATTATTATCATTATTACCCTAATAATTACCAAAATCATCAAATGAATTTTTTAAAAATGTCATTTTGGAGTATACTCTCATTTTGCCGCTTTTTCGACTTTTGGGATTTTTTTTCTTTTTTACCTTTTTATTATATATGTACAGAATTTATGTTATTATCATCATTATTGTCATGATTATCCTCATTATTATCGTTATCATCACTATTATCATCATTACCATCATCATTATCATCATTATTGCAATTATTATCATCATTATTGCAATTATTATCTTTATTATTGAAATTATTGCAGTTATACTATATATTTTTACAACTATACTAATAACAACTACAATATTAATAATAATAACAATAATAATGACGTTTTTATAATAAATATTTATGTCATTATTTTAATTAATATCGTTATTACTGTAATTGTTACTGTTATAATAATTATTTTTACAATCATACTACCTGTACAAATAATAATAATGATAATAATGACACTAATGATATTAATAACAACATTATAACGGTTATTATTATTATTATTATACTTATTGTTATTATTATTGTTATTA
>NW_023643499.1:0-2500 GCF_015228065.2 Penaeus monodon | reverse complement strand
ATGACGTTTTTTCGATCTCTTTCATGATTTTGGCAATTATTAGGGTAATAATGATAATGATTACGAGAATCGTATTAATCATGACAATAATGATGATAAAAGTCAGAATAAAGAGAATTTTGATAACATTTGAAGATTATTATTATTATTATTATTATTATCATTATTATTATTATTATTGTTATGATTATTACTTTTATTATTAGTATTTTTGCCAAAAAAATATATTATAACTGTAATAATAATAATAAGTATAATAATATTATTAATATTCGTTATAATATTGTTATTAATATTATTATTGTTATTATTATAATTTTTATTATTTCTACTAGTTGTATAATTGCAAAAGTAATCATCATAACAATAATAATTACAGTATAAACGATATCAATTAAAATAATAATATAAATAAATATTATAATATCGTTATTATTGTTACGCCGGCCGCCTCGTCTCTCTGCCACCAACACAAGGCGGACTAGGCAGACGGCGTGCTATCCACAGGGTCGTGAACACTGAACAGCTCCAAGAGGCACCGAGCACCACAGCATCTCAGAACACCACGAGGGGAAACGCCAAGTGGCGAGGCAGGGCACGAAATAAACACACGATGACAGTCTTTCCTTTATTTACACAAGTTATTTACCCGTACACTTTTCTATAGGCACAATACAGGGGGAAACCAGCATGTCACACTGCACGATACAGCTTATAACAGGGCCACCCAAAGTTATATCAAGTCACAAGGGCACACACGAGGTCTTTACAGGAGCAGCACCCAACCGCGTCTCTCCTGGTTGTTCCTCCGCTCCCCCGCTCACAGCCAGCTGCGTCATGTTTGTCCAGGTCCCTTCATGTAAACACATGTTTCGCACAGAGACAAAGACCCACTGGCGTAGCACTATCCCCCCCCTATCAAGCAGACGACCCGTCTGCTCTGACATATCTAAACCTGAAACAAAGTACATACAAATTTAAATAAAATCAGTTCTCAGAAACACAAAAATCTTTCATCCAGCGCGGCTTTCTTCGCTCTCGCTGGGGTCTCTCTGGAGGAGGTGTGGGCGGCGGTAGATTGGCAGTGGCCCCCAGAGGGGTATCTTCTGCCCCAAGACCTGGCTCATGGACACTATTGACGTCTGTTGCATCGCCCTCACCGTCCAAATGCTCGTCCTCATCTCGGTCAGCGTCTGCCACGTCCTCATCGCCGCTACTGGGGCTAACGTCATCTTCTTTTTCACCATGGCCCCAGGAGTAGCTTCCTGGCCCATGGTAACGCCACAGACGGTGCGCCAAGTCCTCGAGGAAGTCAGGCAACGGCCCCAACCAACCAACTCCTCGCTCCCCGACGACTCTTCTGGATGCTCCACTTCCTCACAAGTGCCCAGCTTTGCACCAGCTGGCACCTTCAGGTCCTTATTGGAGAAGTTAGCTACCAACACTGTAACTAAGCCCTCCCCTGGTCCAACAAGGCTCCGCCCAACCGCAACACCATCAGCCAGCTGCAAGTTTTGGTTGGGCTCCACGAGGCCCTCTACTCCACGCATCACTCTTGACAGTCGACACCGGATTCTAGACGTCCTGGGCAAGGGTGCAAGTCGCTCAGCCGTAACTACCTCTGCACAGCCAACCTCTGGAGCAAGGGCAACATCTTCACCGTGCACCCTCACCGCTTCCGTCCAGGTCGAACACGCCTTACTCTGCTCAGGTAATCAAGCCTAGCAATCAGTGCTTGTTCCAAGCGGCAAATACACCGCAGCCGCTGCACCGTGCTGCCCCACGCCGAATAACAAGCCTCCACTGGCCCCTTGACTGCACGCAATGCCCCGGACACCACAGTCTCTGTGGTTGCGTCTGAAGTCGCATAGTGACCACATTCTCAGGCCGCACTAGGTCCTTCTCAGGCCCCAGTGTCCTTTGTCGGTGGCATGGCTTCCCATTTTATTGCCCTTTCAACCTGCATCGTTGCTGGTTCGACGGCAGCTTACCCAAGTCCGAGGGCCCAGAACCGAGGTACGGCTGGGTCTTGGCCCCTTTCTCCAGCCTGTCCGAGTTTTTTCCGCCTGTATCCCACTTCCTTAGCCTTAGGGCATGCACTCGGCTGGTGACCATACCTGCCCACTTCCCCTTGCAGCACTGCTGGAATGGCATCAGAATCCGTCCCGGTTGAGAGGAATGTATTTCTCCCGCAGCCCTCCGACACCAACTACGTATGTGCCCGTCCTTTACTGCAGCCCCAACAACACCCTTGAAACGTGCTTCGGGTTCTTCACCTTCCTCAATGCTACCTTCTCCACTTTTAGCCTTACCGGCCCCGGGGTCACGGCGGGGCTGAGCAGCTGTCCCTAGGCCACTGGTTGCCTTCAGGAAGTCCTCAAACTCCAGGCCTTCGCCAATCCTCCACCTGCAGGTCCTCAGGGTGTGCTGCTTGACGTAGGATTTTGCAGCGTGCTGGTCCTGCAAAGCGTCAACAAAGAAATCGCGGGCCAGGACCAGC
>NW_023643498.1:0-5000 GCF_015228065.2 Penaeus monodon | reverse complement strand
AAAGAGTGGTTCATAACAATAAAAAAACAAACAATAGGTACAACTTAAAGATGTTAAGTCTATTCCAACCTGCAGCCACAGTGATGAAGAAAAGGAGCCTAGAAGGTTCTTTTACCCAGCGATGGGGGGAAATCCCATTTCACAATAAAATGGGGATTTTAATGCAAAAAATGGTAAAAAGACGTGGGAGAAACCGCAATAGGGAATCACGGAAAGGTCTGGGAAGAGAGGGGACAAAGCTATTTGTTTTGCGGAGGCCGATCACTCAAAATCATGAAACATTTTTTCAAAAAAAAGACTAGAGGGGAAAAGTGGATTTGGAAAGTCCCTCTGACAAAAAAAAACGAAATGACTTCAAAATTTCAAAAAAAGCGTATAGTAAAAAAGTGGAAGTTTTTAAAAAAAAGTAAATTTTGGCAGGCCCATAGAATGGTAGGGCCAAATTAAATACCCCTCAGGGGGGAAAGGAGTAAATCATACGAAAACCACAGCCGATTAGAACTTGAAGCCCAGACGACAGAATTTAACCTTAACATCCAAAACAGAATTATTTCCAGCGACGAAGATCTCAACATTGACCAAATAAAAAACAGTCAAGGACATAAAAAAGGAATCTGCACTAGAAGTGGGCTTTAAGAACGCAAGAAAAGCCCAGAAGTTCCGGTAGAAACTAAAGGCTTATGCAAAAACTTTTTAGGGTCATGAAAAATTCGTCAATGGGGAAAAGATAGAATTTAGCCGAACTAAAAAAAAATATAAATAAAAAAAAAAAGGGGAAAAAGGTAGGGAAAATTTTCAATACTCAAATAAAAAATGAAACAGTGAATAGGTACTACATGAAAAAGTTAAAAGGAGACTGGGTATAGGGAGAAACAATGTATGCAATAAAAAAACCAGATGGGAAAGAACATACAATAAGAATGAAATCTAAGAATGGGAGGATTTTTCAGGGATTAACAACTCAAATGAACAGCCTGGATAGAACGAAGCGGTAACTAGGGAACGTACCTATCATCACAACGAAGAAAAAAAAGAGCGCTTTAAAGGCATGAAGAGGGGGAAAACACCGGGGGAAGATGGAATTATATAGACCTTATAATAACAGGAGAAATTGCAAAGTGAAAAATAGCCAATCTTTTAACAAAAGCCTTTTCAACGGGGAAAACCGAAAGCCTGGAAAAAACAACAAATTTTTTTGATACATAAAAAAGGGGACAGAAAAATCTAAAAAAACTACCCACCAATAAGCCTCCTTTCAGCTACTACAAAATTTTTCACAAAAATCACACAATCGATTTGACCCTTGGATTTAACCAGCTAGAGAACAAGCAGGCTTGCAGTGGATTTTCAACAAAGACCACACCACACGCTAGCCCAAAAAAAGGAAAAAAAAACGAATATAGGGGAAACCCCTGTGTATGGCATTTCGATACGAAAAGGCATTGACTCGTAGAGACACCAGCGTACTAGAATACCGAAAAAAGGGGGGTAGAGGGGGGATATTTTAAAAAACTGGAAGAATATCAAAAAAGGGACGCAACCCTCAAGTCCATCCGAAACCGACAAAATACCAATCAAAAAAGGTGTTAGAAGGGCGATTTCCCCCCCACCAAAAAAGTTTACAGCTTTTCTTGAGGAAAATTCAAAAAGCTAGAGTGGAATGGAAAAAGGGTATCAAAAGGAGACGAATTCTAAACAACCTAGATTTGCAGAGATAAATTTTTTTCAGGAATGCAAAAGAAAAAGCAGCAAAATAATAAAGATTAAATAGAGAAAGTCTGAAAAAAGGACTTTGGATGAAAAAAAAAGACTAAGATCAGTTCAACAGTAGAGTTTAGTTTGAACAGATACAAGTACAAGGCGAAGTATAGAGGGGTGGACAAGTATATTACTAGGACAACTGTAAGAAAACACATCTAGCGAAAAAGGAAATTTAAACGACGCATCAGGCTAGGGTGGAGCGCCTTTGGCAGACACAGTGATACAAAGGTTCTTGCCATTTTGTTTTTAAAAAAAAAAAGTTTAACCAAGGTCCTACCAGTTAGACCTATGGTCAAAAAACAGGATAAAACCAAATTTCTGGAGAGGAAAAAAAAAAAACCAGAGAGGGATGGGGAAAAAAATGATGCTGGGGGAAAAGCCTAAGACATAGGATGGGGCGACGTGGACAGGGAACAGACAAAAAAAGAAGATAACTTGGGGAGCATCAAAAGAAAAAATGGAATGGGAAGGTCTATACATCGGAGCAGGATAAAAGATGGACAAAAAATGTAACAGCTGGGCTAAGAAATATAAGAACCAAGGCCAGAAAATGAAAAGGGTGGGCGAGAAAAAAACGAAATTTGGGGGGCGAGCTGGAAACAAAAAGCACCCAAGACAGACAAAATTGGAAAAGACTGGGAGGGCCCACGTCCTGCAGTGGAGACCCAGGCTGATGGATGATGAGATGATGAGATTATATATATATATATATTTTATATATATAAATATATATATATATATATTATATAAAACCCCCCGCCATATATTGTATATAATAATATATTATTAATATTAAATTATTATATATTTTTATGTAATGCGATTACATAATATTATACAACTTATATATATTATAATATTTTAAATATTATAATATATATATATATAATTGTGTTGTGTGTGTGGTTGTGTTATGAGTATGTAAACAATTTTATTTAAGTTAAAATATAAAAATTATATAATTTTAAAAATATATTAAAATTTTATATAAATTTTAGCATATTATAATATATAATTAAAAATGATATATATATCAATATATAGTTATATAGACTACAGAAAAATTGGGCCCACACACACAACAACAACACACCAACACAACACACACACACACACACACACACATATTTTATTAAAATATTATATAAATTAAAATAAAATATATATATTATATGTATATAATATAATATTAATATATATAATATATATATAAAATAGATAGATAGAAGATAGGAAAATATTGGAGTAGAAAGAAAATATGGTATATAATTTTAATAATTTTATATATAATAAATAAATACCCCTGTAATAATATATATATATATATATATATATATAATTAATTTTATATTTACAAATACCACACAACCAAAATATATTTTATTATTATATATACATATATTTTAAAAATACATATATAGCAGTTACCAAAAGTTTTTTTAATTTTATTTTAAACGCACAAAAACACACACAAAGAAACCACACATAGACACACACAAAAAAACACACACACACACACAACAACACACACAAACAAAAAACACACACAACACACACACACAATATTATATAATATATAATATATATATATAAAGAAGATAACAAAAAATATATAATATATTTTATAATATATATAATTATGTACTTATTATTAATCAATTGTAATTTTTAAATAATATATTTATATATTATATATAATATAATATAATATAATATAGATTGTATGTTAAATGTATATACATAAATTTAAATATATTTTTTATATATATAATATATATATAATATAAAATATATATATATATTTTATATATATTATATAAATCGTTACAATATTATTAGTATCGTAATTTTGTTAAATTATCACCATTACTATGCATCATGATCATGATCATCTTTTACATCTTTAAAATTTATTGCAATTTTTATGACCAAATTATATATGTAATTTACCCGATAGATATAATGTAGGAATTATATTTTAAAAATAATAATAGTAATGAAACAGATTGAAAATAATCAGATTTTATAAATATAGATCATTATACGATGTCGCATTATAATTAATAGATGTAATGTATTCTTACAATTCATACTATAATTAATGTAATAAAATGATGACAAAAATAATGATAAAAATAACATATAGTAATCACTATTATTATTATTACTTATTATTATTTTATTAGAAAAGTTATAATGTTTTTCCGATAATATTACAATAAAGGTAATAATAATAAATAAAAATAATAATTATAATATAATATTATATTATACTTGATGTCGCCATTATAATTTAATAATGTAATATATTTTTTACAACATATACTAATTAATGATAATAATGATGACAGAAAAATGATAAAAAAAATTTTATAGTAATATTTTATTATCTTATATCATTTATTATTTTATTGAAAAGATAATATTTTTCCGATAATATTAACAAAAAAGGGTAATAATAATAATAATAATAATAATAATAATAATAATAATAATAATAATAATATTATTATTTTATCATAATAATAATAATGAAAATAATAATAACAATAGCAACAACAACAATAACAACAACTATAATAATTATAATAATTATTATTATTGTTATTATTATTTTATTTGCAATTATTCTTTTTTATCCCATATATCTTGTTATCATTATAGTCATAATTAATGAAGTATATTTTCCCTCATTAATAACCATTCGATTACCCAAATCATGATTGAAATATAAAGGTATATATTTTGCCAAGATTTTCGACTTCTAGGATTTCTTCTCCTTTTTTATTATAAATGGACACTATTATTGTCATTCTCATCATTCTCATCATTATCATCTTTATTATCTTTATTATTGCCATTATTGCAATTATTATCCTAATTATTATCATTATCATTGCAATTTTGGCCCCATAATATTTTATATATATTTTATATATATATATTTTATTATTAAAAATTTTAATAAATATATATATATTTTATATAATTTTTTTTTGCGAAAATTTTACTAGTAATAACAAATATAATAACAATAATAAAAAATATTATAAGAAACGACATACATACATACAAACATACTACATATAAACCAAACACAAACACAGTAAACGTGTACACAAAGATGAAAAGAGAAACAGCCACAGTAGAAAATGAAACTAAACCGTCACGGTTTTGTTTTATTTCTACTGTGGCTGTTTCTTTTCATCAAATTTTATATATAATATTAATAATATATA
>NW_023643497.1:0-9194 GCF_015228065.2 Penaeus monodon | reverse complement strand
GAAACGATATATTAGATAAGATAAAAAATAATTATTAAAATCTTTATTGTTATATTATTGTATACTATTTTTTGTTGGGTATATATATTGCAAAAATAATACTAAACTCCAATTATTCAATAATAATGTAACAATTGCAATAATGATGAAATAATCAAAATGATGATAATGATGATGATAATGATGATAATGATGATAATGATGATGATAAACGATAATAATGATGATAATCATGATAATGATGATGTAATAACGGGGAATTGTGTCCATATATAATATAAAAAAGGTAAAAGAAAAACATTCCCAAAAGTCGAAAAAGCGGCAAAATCTAGCGAAATATAGCCTTTTGAGAGTATACTCCAAAATGACGTTTTTCGATTTTTTTGGTGATTTCGGCAATTATTAGGGTAATAATGGTAATAATTACCAGAATTGTATTAATCATAACAATAATGATGATAAAAGTGAGAATAAAGAGAATTTGATAACATTTGAATATTATTAAAATTATTATTATTATTATTGTTATCATTATTATTATTATTATTATTATTATTATTATTATTATTATTATTATTACTATTATCTTAATTTAGTATCTTTTGCCAAAAAATCTATTATATCTGTAATAATAACATTATTAATTATAATTATTAGTATAATAATAATAATGCTAGTGGTTATAATATTGTTATTAGTATTTTTATTGTTATTTTTATCATTATTTTTATTTGTACTGGTAGTATAATTGCAAAAATAATTATTTATAACAGTAATAATTACAGTAATAACGATACTAATTAAGATAATGATATAAATAATAATTATAAAATCGTTATTATTGTTATTACTATTATTATTGTTGTGGTTATTAGTATTATTGCAAAAATATATACTATAACTCCAATAATTGCAATAATAATGATAATGATGATAATGATGATAATGATGATGATAACGATAATAATGATGATAATCATGATAATGATGATGATAATAACAGGAATTGTGTCCATATATAATATAAAAAAGGTATAAGAAAAACATTCACAAAAGTCGAAAAAGCGGCAAAATCTAGCCAAATATAGCCTTTTGAGAGTTTACCCCAAAAATGACGTTTTTCGATTTCTTTGGTGATTTCGGCAATTATTAGGGTAATAATGATAATAATTACCAGAATTGTTTAATCATAACAATAATGATGATAAAAGTGAGAATAAAGAGAATTTTGATAACATTTGAATATTTTTAAAAATCATTATTATTTATTATTATTATTTATTATTATTATTTTTATTATTATTTATTATTATTATTGTTATTATTAGTATTATTATTATATTATTATTACTGTTATACTTAAAACTTATTATTATTATTGTTATTATTACAGATATAAAGATTTTTTGGCAATGATACTAATAATTAAGATAATAGTAATAATAATCATCATAATAATAATAATAATAGTAATAATAATAATAAAAAAATTAATAAATAAAAATAACTAATAAATAATAATAACAATAACAATAACAATAACAATAACAATAATTTTAATAATATTCAAATGTTATCAAAATTCTTTTTTTATTCTCACTTTTATCATCGTTATTTATGATTAATACAATTCTTGAAATTATTATCATTATTACCCTAATAATTGCCGAAATCACCAAAGCAACCATCATTATCATCATATCATCATTATCATCATCATTATCACCCTTATTGCAACCTATATCATCATTATTGCAATTGTTATCATTATTATTGCAATTATTGGAGTATAGTATATATTTTTGCAATAATACTAAAACTACAACAATAATAATAGTAAAAACAATAATAATAACAATAATAACGATTTTTAATAATATTTATATCATTATTTTAGTTAGTATCGTTATTACTGTAATTATACTGTTATAATAATTATTTTTGAAATTATGCTACCAGTACAAATAATAATAATGATAATAATAACAATAATAATACTAATAACAATATTATAACCACTAGCATTATTATTATTATACTTAAACTTCTTATTATTATTGTTATATTACAGAATATAATACATTTTTTGGCAAGATACTAATAATTAAGATAATAGTAATAATAATAATAATAATAATAATATAATAATAATAATAAATAATAATAATAATAATAATAATAATAATAATATAATAATAATAAAAAATTTAATACTATTCAAATGTTATCAAAATTCTCTTTATTGGAGTATACTCTCAAAAGGCTATATTTCGCTAGATTTTGCCCGCTTTTTCGACTTTTGGGAATGTTTTCTTATACCTTTTTTATATTATATATGGACACAATTCCGGGTTTTATCATCATCTTTATCATGATTATCATCATTTTTATGGGTTATCATCATCATTTATCATTCATCTTTATCATCACATTATCTTTCATTTTTTCAATTTTATCATCATTTTGCAATTGTTATCATTTTTATTGAGTTATTGGGGTTATAGTATATTTTTGCAAAATACAAAAACCCACAACAATAAAAATTTAATAACAAAAATAAAAATAAAAAACGATTTTAAAAAATTTATTTATATCATTATTTTTAAAATTGGGTTCGTTTTTAAATGTAATTTTTACTTTTGAAAATTTTTTTTTGCAATTTACTACCAGTTTTAAATAAGGGAAAATGTAAAATAAAAATTTAATAATACCAATAACAATTTTTAAAAACCACTAGCATTATTTTTAAATATGATGATAATGATGATGATAATGAGGAAATGATGATAATGATGTTTGATAACGATAATAAGGATGAAAACCATGATAATGATGATGATAATAACGGGGAATTGTGTCCAAATTAAAATATAAAAAAAAGGTATAAAAAAAACTTTCCCAAAAGTCAAAAAAAGCGGCAAAATCTAGCGAAAATAGCCTTTTGGGGATTTATACCCCAAAAAATGAGGTTTTTTCGTTTTCTTTGGTAAATTTCGGAAATTTATTAGGGTAATAATGAAAAAATTTAACCAGAATTGTTTTAATATAAAAATTTAATGATGATAAAAGTGGGGAAAAAAGAAAATTTTTGAAAACCCTTTGAATATTATTAAAATTTATATTATTTATTATTATTATTATTTTTTAATTATTATTATTTTTAAATTTTTTATTTTTATTATTTTTATTTTTATATTATTATACTATTATTTTAATTTATTAGTATCTTCCCAAAAAAAATCTAATTTCAAATTTAAAAAAATAACAATAAAAAATAATAAGTAAAAAGTATATAATAATAATTTTAGGGGGTTTTTAATTTTGGGTTTTTAGTATTATTATGTTATTTTTATCATTATTATATTTGTACTGGTAGTAAATTGAAAAAAAAATTTTATTTAACAGAAATTTAAATTACAGTAAAACGATACAAATTTAAAGAAATGATAAAAAATAATTATTATAAAATCGTTATTATTTTTATTATTTTTGGTTTTTGGCTTTTTAATTAATTGTTGGGGTTTAAATTAGTATTATTCCCAAAAAATATACTATAACCCCCAATAATTGCAAAAATAATGATAACAATTGCAAAAAGGATGTTTAAAAATTGAAATTTAATGATGTTTAAAAAATTTGGGCAAAAATGAGATAATGGGGGTTTGGATAAGGATGATAATGATAATAAGGGATGATGAAAACGATAAAAAATGATGTAATCATGATAATGAGGGATGATAAAAACGGGAAATTTTGTGCCAATATAATATAAAAAAGGGTTTAAAAGGGAAAAACTTTCCCCAAAAAGCCCCCCCCCAAAAAAAAAGGGAAAAAATCTAGCGAAATATAGCCTTTTGGGGATATACTCCAAAATGACTTTTTTTTTCGATTTTTTGGTGATTTCGGAAAATTTTTAGGGAATAATAAAATTTAACCAAAATTGTATAAATCATAACAATAATGATGAAAAAATGAGAATAAAGAAAATTTTGGATAACATTTGAAATTATTAAAATTATCATTATTATTATTATTTTTATTTTTAAATTATTTTTATTTTTTAAATTTTATTAATTATATTATTATTTTTTATTATTTTTATTATTTTATTTTAAATTATTAGTATCTTTGGGCCAAAAATGTTTAACTGTAATAATAAACTTTAAAATAATAAGTAAAAGGGTATAAAAATAATAATGCTAGTGGTTAAAATATTTTTATTGGGATTTTTATTGTTTTTAAATTTCATTTTTAATTTTTTTTACTGGTAATAATTCCCAAAAAAAAATTTTTAAACAGTAAAAAATTACAGTAAAAAACGATACAAAACTAAGATAATGATATAAAAAATTTTTAAATTAAAAATCTTTTATTAGGTTATTTTTATTTTTAGTACTATTATTTTGTTTTGGTTTTTGGGTATTTTTCCCAAAAAATATATCCCATAACTCCAATAATTGCAAAAAATAATGATAACAATTGAAAAAATTTGATGTTTAATAATTGAAAATAATGATGAAAATGAGTGAAAATCATGTTTAAATATGAAAATGTGATGATAAAACGGGAATTGTGCCCAAATATAATAAAAAAAAGGGTTTATAAGAAGAACATTCCCAAAAGCGAAAAAGCGGCAAAATTAGCGAAATATAGGCTTTTGAGAGTATCCTAAAAATGGCTTTTTTTTCGATTTTTTTTGGTGTTTTCGGCAATTTTTTGGGGTTAATAATGATAATAATTACCAAAATTTGTTTTAAATCAAAAACCAATAATGATGAAAAAAGTGAGAATAAAGAAAAATTTTGATAACATTTAAAATTTTATTAAAATTATTTTTTATTATAGTTTATTATTTTTATTATTATTATTATTTTTAAATTTTTTATTATTTTTATTTTTAAATTATTATTATTACATTTTTCTTAATTATTTTTTTATCTTTGGGCCAAAAAAAAAATCATTATATCTGTAAAAAATAACAATAATAATAAAAAAGTATAAGTTAATAATAAAAAAATGCTAGGGGTTTATAATATTTTTATTAGTATTTTATTGTTATTTTTATCCTTATTTTTAATTTGACTGGTAGTATAATTGAAAAAAAATAATTATTATAACAGAAATTTAATTAAAAGTAATAACGATTACAAATTAAGAAAATTTGATATAAATAATTATTAAAAAAATGGGTTATTTTTTTATTATTTTTGTTATTACTTTTATTTTTGGTTGGGTTTTTAGTTTATTGCCAAAAATTTTATACTATAACTCCAATAATTGCAAAAAAATGATAAAAAAATTGCAATAATGATGAAAAATAATTGAAATTTAATGATGTTTAAAAATTTTGGAAATTTAAAAATGATAATGAGGATGATAATGATGATAAATGATGATAATGATAAATGTAACGATAATAATGATGATAATCATGATAATGATGATGATAATAACAGGAATGTGTGTCCATATATAATATAAAAAAGGTATAAGAAAAACATTCCCAAAAGTCGAAAAAGCGGCAAAATCTAGCGAAATATAGCCTTTTGAGAGTATACTCCAAAATGACGTTTTTTCGATTTCTTTGGTGATTTCGGCAATTATTAGGGTAATAATGATAATAATTACCAGAATTGTATTAATCATAACAATAATGATGATAAAAGTGAGAATAAAGAGAATTTTGATAACATTTGAATATTATTAAAATTATTATTATTATTTTATTATTATTATTATTATTATTATTATTATTATTATTATTATTATTATTATTATTATTATTATTATTATTACTATTATCTTAATTATTAGTATCATTGCCAAAAAATGTATTATATCTGTAATTATAACAATAATAATAATAAGTATTAGTATAATAATAATAATGCTAGTGGTTATAATATTGTTATTAGTATTATTATTGTTATTATTATCATTATTATTATTTGTACTGGTAGTATAATTGCAAAAATAATTATTATAACAGTAATAATTACAGTAATAACGATACTAATTAAGATAATGATATAAATAATTATTATAAAATTGTTATACTATTGTTATTATTATTGTTATTACTATTATTATTATTATTACTATTATTATTGTTGTGGTTATTTAAATTATTGCAAAAATATATACTATAACTCCAATAATTGCAATAATATGATAACAATTGCAATAATGATGATAATAATTGCAATAATGATGATAATGATGATGATAATGATGATAATGATGATAATGATGATGATAACGATAATAATGATGATAATCATGATAATGATGATGATAACAGGAATTGTGTCCATATATAATATAAAAAAGGTATAAGAAAAACATTCCCAAAAGTCGAAAAAGCGGCAAAATCTAGCGAAATATAGCCTTTTGAGAGTTTACTCCAAAATGACGTTTTTTCGATTTCTTTGGTGATTTTGGCAATTATTAGGGTAATAATGATAATAATTACCAGAATTGTATTAATCATAACAATAATGATGATAAAAGTGAGAATAAAGAGAATTTTGATAACATTTGAATATTATTAAAATTATTATTATTATTATTATTATTATTATTATTATTATTATTAATATTGTTATTAGTATTATTATTGTTATTATTATCATTATTATTATTTGTACTGGTAGTATAATTGCAAAAATAATTATTGTAACAGTAATAATTACAGTAATAACGATACTAATTAAGATAATGATATAAATAATTATTATAAAATCTTTATTATTGTTATTATTATTGTTATTACTATTATTATTGTTGTGGTTATTAGTATTATTGCAAAAATATATACTATAACTCCAATAATTGCAATAATAATGATAACAATTGCAATAATGATGATAATTATTGCAATAATGATGATAATGATGATGATAATGATGATAATGATGATAATGATGATGATAACGATAATAATGATGATAATCATGATAATGATGATGATAATAACAGGAATTGTGTCCATATATAATATAAAAAAGGTATAAGAAAAACATTCCCAAAAGTCGAAAAAAAGGCAAAATCTAGCGAAATATAGCCTTGTGAGAGTATACTCCAAAATGACGTTTTTTCGATTTCTTTGTTGATTTCGGCAATTATTAGGGTAATAATTATAATAATTACCAGAATTGTATTAATCATAACAATAATGATGATAAAAGTGAGAATAAAGAGAATTTTGATAACCTTTGAATATTATTAAAATTATTATTATTATTATTATTATTATTATTATTATTATTATTATTATTATTATTATTATTATTACTATTATCCTAATTATTAGTATGATTGCCAAAAAATCTATTATATCTGTAGTAATAACAATAATAATAATAAGTATAAGTATAATAATGATAATGCTAGTGGTTATAATATTGTTATTAGTATTATTATTGTTATTATTATCATTATTATTATTTGTACTGGTAGTATAATTGCAAAAATAATTATTATAACAGTAATAATTACAGTAATAACGATACTAATTAAGATAATGATATAAATAATTATTATAAAATCGTTATTATTGTTATTATTATTGTTATTACTATTATTATTGTTGTGGTTATTAGTATTATTGCAAAAATATATACTAAAACTCCAATAATTGCAATAATAATGATAACAATTGCAATAATGATGATAATAATTGCAATAATGATGATAATGATGATGATAATGATGATAATGATGATAATGATGATGATAACGATAATAATGATGATAGTCATGATAATGATGATGATAATAACAGGAATTGTGTCCATATATAATATAAAAAAGGTATAAGAAAAACATTCCCAAAAGTCGAAAAAGCGGCAAAATCTAGCGAAATATAGCCTTTTGAGAGTATATTCCAAAATGACGTTTATTCGATTTCTTTGGTGATTTCGGCAATTATTAGGGTAATAATGATAATAATTACCAGAATTGTATTAATCATAACAATAATGATGATAAAAGTGAGAATAAAGAGAATTTTGATAACATTTGAATATTATTAAAATTATTATTATTATTATTATTATTATTATTATTATTATTATTATTATTATTATTATTATTATTATTATTATTATTATTATTATTATTACTATTATCTTAATTATTTGTATCATTGCCAAAAAAATCTATTATAATAACAGGAATTGTGTCCATATATAATATAAAAAAGGTATAAGAAAAACATTCCCAAAAGTCGAAAAAGCGGCAAAATCTAGCGAAATATAAGCCTTTTGAGAGTATACTCCAAAATGACGTTTTTTCGATTTCTTTGGTGATTTCGGCAATTATTAGGGTAATAATGATAATAATTACCAGAATTGTATTTATCATAACAATAATGATGATAAAAGTGAGAATAAAGAGAATTTTGATAACATTTGAATTTTACTAAAATCATTATTATTATTATTATTATTATTATTATTATTATTATTATTATTATTATTATTATTATTATTATTATTATTACTATTATCTTAATTATTAGTATCATTGCCAAAAAATCTATTATATCTGTAATAATAACAATAATAATAATAAGTATAAGTATAATAATAATAATGCTAGTGGTTATAATATTGTTATTAGTATTATTATTGTTATTATTATCATTATTATTTTTTGTACTGGTAGTATAATTGCAAAAATAATTAT
This sequence comes from Penaeus monodon, assembly GCF_015228065.2. Taxonomy (NCBI): domain Eukaryota; kingdom Metazoa; phylum Arthropoda; class Malacostraca; order Decapoda; family Penaeidae; genus Penaeus; species Penaeus monodon. Next base: position 506 of record NW_023643497.1, on the reverse strand, counting down.
TATAGCAGTAATAATTACAGTAATAACGATACTAATTAAGATAATGATATAAATAATTATTATAAAATCGTTACTATTGTTATTATTATTGTTATTACTATTATTATTGTTGTGGTTATTAGTATTATTGCAAAAATATATACTATAACTCCAATAATTGCAATAATGATGATAATAATTGCAATAATGATGATAATGATGATGATAATGATGATAATGATGATAATGATGATGATAACGATAATAATGATGATAATCATGATATGATATGATAATAACAGGAATTGTGTCCATATATAATATAAAAAAGGTATAAGAAAAACATTCCCAAAGGTCGAAAAAGCGGCAAAATCTAGCGAAATATAGCCTTTTGAGAGTATACTCCAAAATGACGTTTTTTCGATTTCTTTGGTGATTTCGGCAATTATTAGGGTAATAATGATAATAATTACCAGAATTGTATTAATATAACAATAATGTGATAAAAGAATAAGAAATTTTTTAAA
>NW_023643496.1:7500-9196 GCF_015228065.2 Penaeus monodon | reverse complement strand
CGGGTGGGTCTCGTTTCTGTCTGTCTCGTATTGAAAATCTCCAGTGGGGGGGGACCCGGAAGCCACTTTGCCAGCGGGCGGGAACCCTCAATCTTAGATCCCAATTTTTCTTGAATTTTCCCCGCCTCTTTTTTCTCCTTCTCGGTGCAGATAATTTTATGGCAAGATATTTTCCACCCGCAGGAAAAAAGGTTTAATGTTAAGGTGTGAGGGGTGAGTGACTATAATATATAACTATATATATATATTATATATATTATATAAATAATTATATATAATATATATATATTAATAATAATATATGGTAATATACACCACACCACAACCACACACACCCACACCCCCACCACACAACCAAAAATATATATATATATATATTATATATATATATTATTTATAATATATTATATTATATATATATGTATATATATAATATAATATGTTATACTGTAAATTATATTATGGTAATATTGTATTTACATATATATGAATATATATTTATTTGATATAATATATTATAAATATATATATATACAATATAATATATAATTTATAATATATAATATAAGATATTATATTAATTATATTATATATAATATATAATTTAATTATATTATATATTAATTATATATATATATATATATATATTAATATATGGGGGGCCGTGGTGGTCGAAGCGGTTAGAGCATCGGACTCCAAAGATTGTCACGGCCGGCAATCTTGAAAGTTCGAGGGTTTCGAGTCACCGGCCCGGCCGCGTTGTTTTTTCCCTTGGGCAAGGAAACTTTCCCACCTCGATTTTGCCCTCCCTAGAAAAAAACGAAAACATACCCGCCTTGAGAAAGTTCAAAAACGCCTAGTGTCGTAAGGGGGGGAAAAGTTCACACCGCCCGTGGCAACAAAACAAACCCGCGGTTGATTTTGGGGAAGGGCATCCAAATCAGGCCAAGGGTGGGCAACTGGCCCATTAAAAAAAACCTTCTCCATTTAAGGGGAAATTTGAGGGGAGGCCTTTTGTTCCTGCAGGGGGAAATGAAATTGGGCTGTTGAAAAAAAAAAAAAAAAAAAAAAAAAAATCTTTTTTACCCTTTAAAACCCTATTCTACCCAAATTTCCTATCTATCTTTTAAATATATACATACATACGTTAAACATATATATTTTATAAAATTTAAAATATATTATTATATATAAATATAATATTTTTATATTAAAATTTAATATATAATTATAATATAAATATATATATTTATATAATATATAATATTTTAAATATAATTATTAAAAAATATATATATATTATATTTGTTATGCAACCCACACAAAGCCAACCCCCAAAAACCCCCACACCAACATGTATCTTGCCATATATGGGGGTTTGTGGTGTGTGAAATGAAAATTGAATAATATATAATAATATAATATATATTTAATATATATAATATATATATTAATTATGTATTTATATATAATAATAAAAACTGTTTAACCCAACCCAACACCCCACCACCAACAAACACCAACAACCACCCCCAAACCCCCCAATATGTAATCTTTTTTTATGTTAATTTTATATTTGTATATATGCAATGTTTTGTTTTTGAGGGGGGAAAAAAAAAAAAATATTTATACCGTTTTTTTAAAAAAAGGGGCAGAAAAAAAAAAAAGGATTTTTTAGCCAAAAAGTAAGGGCCTT
>NW_023643496.1:0-5000 GCF_015228065.2 Penaeus monodon | reverse complement strand
TTTTGGGGGGAAAAAAATTTGGGCCGTCCAATTTTTTTTTTTTAAAAAAAAACCCCTGCAGGATTTAAAATTTTTGGGGGGGAAATTTAGGGGTTTTTTAAAAAAAAATTTAAAAAAAAAAAAAAATATATAATAAAATATATAAATAAATTATAATATATTATATAAAAATTAAATTTAAAAAAATATATTTTAAAAAAAAATTTTAAAAAAACCCCCCAAAAACACAAACACAAAAAAAAACACAAACACACAACCCCCAACAACACACCCCCCCAAACCCCCCCCACACACAAAAAACCCACACACCCCCCCCAACCAACCCCAACCCCCCCCCCCCCCCAAAACAAAAAAAAAAAAAAAAAAAACCCACACCACAAAAACCCCCCCACACACCCCCCAAACCAAAACCCCAACACCCCCACACCCACCAACAACACCCCCAAACACAAACCACACAACCAACAAACCAAAACAACACCACCCCCAAAATAAAATTAAAATAAATTTAAAATATAAAAAAATTATATAATATTAATATAATATTAATAATATTTTTAAACCAATAATTAATAATTTTATTAATATTAATTTTTATAAACTTTTTTTTTATATTTATATATATTAATATATAATATTTATTTAATAATTATATATTATATAAATTAAAATTTAAATATTATATATATAAATAAATTAATTAAAAATTAAAAAATAATAAAATAAAATATAAAAAATATAATTAAATATATAATTTATATATAAATTATATATATATATTTATATATAAAATATAATATTAAAATATATATTATTTTATTTAATATATATTATATATATATATATTATATTATAATATATAATAAATATTTAATAATATATATATAATATATTAAACACACAACAAAATAACACCAAACACCATAAATAACAACAAAACCCCACAACATTTAACAAAAACAATTTTATTATTATAAATTATATATATTAAAAATTATATTAAATTTTAATATTATAATAATATTATTTAATATAGTTTAAAAATTATAATAAAATTATATTTTAAATAATTATATATATATTAATTAATATAATATTTAAAATAATATATATATTATAAATATTTTAAAATATATATAATATATAATTTTTTTTGTGTTTGTGGTGTGTTGGGGTGTGGGGTTTGTGTGGTGGGGGGGGGTTGTGGGGTGTGTGGGGTTGGGGGTGTTGGGTGGTTGGTGGTTGGGGTGGTTTGTGTGTAATTATAATATTAAATTTATATAAATATATTATAATATATATTATATATTTTATATATTAATATATTTTAAATTTTATTATATAATAATTTTTTTTTTTATATATAAACAACCAAAACCCAAAAAACCACAAAAAACCCCCACACCCCAACACACACCACCACAAAAAACCCAACAACCCAACAACACAACAACAAAAATTTATATTAAAAAATTTTATTAATAATATTATGTAATTATATATATATAAAAATAATAATATATTATAATTTATTTATTATATTATATATATATATATAATATAATAAATAATTTAATAATTGCCAGTAAAAAAAAGATAAGGGAATTTTTATAATAATGCTAATAAAAAAAAATAATTATTTAAAAAAAATTTATTTGGAATAATGACCAAACAAAGGGAATTAATCAAATGGTTAAAAAATTAAAAAATAAGGGATATTTTTTTGGCACCCACCTTTCACCATCAATTCCATTTTTTTTAAATTTTACCTAAAAAGGGAACAATAAATGGTTAAAAAAAAAATTGGCCCATCGTGAAACCCCCCCACCAAAAATCCCCCCCCCCCTTTCCCAAATAATATAATGCCCAAAATTTTGTTTATTAAGAAAAAAATGGCGTAAATTGTCCTTTTCTTTCAACCCACCCTCCACTACAATGGACCAAAATCCCATTTTTTTCACTATTTTTCCCCAAACCCCATCTTTTTCCATCTTTACCCTTTCCTTTTTATTTAAACCATATATTCAAGTTCCCACAGATTAAAAATTTGAAAAATTTACTATCCTTTTTTATTTATCCTTACTTAAATAAAAATAATAAAATTTTATTATTTTTAAATTTTAATATATATATCCACTAATCCCACACGAAATTTTCTTATATAAACCAGAGCTTTAAATAAAGGAAGACCCTCCCCCATTCCCCACAAATCCCCAAATTCTCCCACCAATGCCCTTTTTTCCTTTTAAAAATTGTTTATGAACAGTTTTTATGATGAACCACGAAAAATCCACTATACTTTTCGTTTTTCAAAAACCTTTCCCACATAGCCTTTCCGGTTTTTTTAATAAACTTTATCCCATTAAAACCACCCCGATAATTTGAAAAGGGGCCCTGTTTTTTTGAAAAGTTTTCAATAAAAAGAAAACCCCCCCCATAAATTTCACCAAATCCCCAAAATTTTTCACCATGACCCCCTCCTCCCCCCTCCCCCCTCCCTCTCTAGACACTAATCCCTTTTTTTCCCCCTCACCCCTTTAAAAATCGCTTTCTGGAAAAGCCATAAAAAACCAAAAAAAACCAATTTTTTTTTAAAAAAAAAACAATTAAAAAATTTTCCGGTAAGTACCCCTAAATTGGGGGCTTAAGAGATTTAACCCCTTTTTTTTTTCCGGGAAAAGTTAAAAAACTTTCCCCTTGCCAAATAAGTTTTTAAAACTTTGGTTTTTTCTAAAGGGGAGGGGGAAAGGGGGGGGGGGGGAAAAAGAAAAAGGGAAAAGAGGAAAGGCAAGATTGATAAAAAAAACAGGGGAGGAAAAGGAGAGAGGGGAGAGAGAAAAAAAAAAAAAAAGATTATTTTAATTTTTTTTTTTAAAAATTTTTTTTTTTTTCTTCTTTTTTTTTTTCTCTTTTATTTCTTTTTTTTTTTTTTTTAACGTTTTTTTTCTTTCCCCCCCTGCTTTACAAAATGAAAAAAAAAAGAAAAGGACAAAGAAAAAAGAAAAATAAAAAAAACCGGAGAAAAAAAAAAAATCCCCTTTTAGATTTTTTCCTTTTTTTTTAAAAAAATATTCCCAAAAAAAAACGTTTTTTCCCCTTTGTGTTTTCCGGGGATTTTTTTTTTTTCTTTTTTTTTTTCAAATTTTTTTGGGGTTTTTTTTTTTTTTTCTCTTTTTTTTTTTTGCCTATTTTCCTTTTCTTTTCCTTTCCAACTTTTTTTTTTTTTCCTTTATTTCCTTTTTCGGAAAAGTCTGTTTTTTCCTTTCTTTCTTTTCTCTCTCGTTTCTCTTTTTACTTCTTATTCTCCCTTCTTACCTCACTTTCTTTACACCCTATTTTTTCTCTATCTCCCTTTTTTTTCTCTTCTTCCTCCTCTTCCCCCTTCCTCGCTTTCCACTTTTCACCCCCCCCACATTTTTTCCCTCTCCCCCATCCTTTTTCTTTTTTCCTTGCCCCTTTCTCTCTCATCCTCCCCACATCCTCCCCCTTGATTTCTTCCCTCCCCCCCCCTACTTTTCTCTCCCTTCCCCCCTCCCCCCGAAAATCTTTTTTCCCCCCCTTTCTCTCCTTTATCCTTCCCTTTTTCCTTCTTCCCCTTTTCCTCCCTTTCCTCCTCCCTTTTTTTTTTGTCTATTTCCTTTACTCATTCTAAGCCCAGAGGGACAATAAGAACCCACAATATCATGGCCATTGCTATGGAGAGTTTCGCCTTTTTAGTTTGGCGGTTTTCATTGAGAAGAAAAGTGTTAACCAACAGGGGGAATGATGGGCGGAAAGTTGGGACAGAGATGGGGGTTTGGGGGGGGAGGGGGTGTATAGGGGGGATGGGGGGAGGGGGGTTAGGGGGGATTGGGGAGGGAGTGGGAGGGGGCTGTAAGGTGTTAAGCAGAGATAAGGCAAAACTTAAGAAAGTATAAGAAAAGAGGGGAGATGACGATGATAAATGAATAAGGCGTAGGTGGAGAAAGAAGAGGAAGAAAGAAGAAGAGGACCGAAAGGAAGGAGGAAAAGAGGAAAGACGAGAAAAGGAGAGGAAGTTAGAACAGGATAGGAGAAATAAGGAAGAGGAGAGGAAGGGGAAGGAATATCAAACGAGAAATGATGATAACACAAACCAATAAACAATAATGATAATGATAATAATAGAAAAAATAAACAAAACAGTAATAATGATAATGATAATGACAATATTTAAATTGAAAAATAATTATAAATAAATAAAAATATATTAATAAAATAATTGATAAAAATAATATTGAAAACAATAATGATATTGACCCGTGATAATGATAAATAAAAATATAATTAATGATGATAATCATAACGATAGTGATACTGTTTTACTACTATTACTAGCAATAATGATAATGATGATAATCCTATTTGATAATGATTACTAATGATGAATATTAATAATATTAATATTTAATAAATTTATGATAATAATAAAATAATAAATAATAAATAATATTAATTAATAATAATTAAATAATAATTGATAACAATAACCAACAACAACAACATCAAACAAACAATAATAAATAATAATAATGATAAATAATTAAATAATAAAATAATAATAATGATGATAATAATGATAATTATAATAATGATTATGATAACAATAGTAATGACAAATAATGAATAATGGTAATTAATGAATTAAACAATAAATAATATTAATAAATGAATGATGATGATGATGATGGATTGATGATGAATGATATGATGATAATATAATAATAATGATAATGAGAAATTGGATAAGCAACAGTAAATAAATGATAATGATAATAATGAATAAACAAATAGGATTAACATTAATGTTAAATGGTAATAATGTGAATAACAATAATAGCAAATAATAACAATAAACGATAAACAACAACAAAGATAATAAGGATAATGATAAACAACGATAATAATAATATAATAAAATAATAAATAATAATAAATTAATAATAAAAAAAATAAAATTATAATAAAAAAAATAAAAAAAA
>NW_023643495.1:0-9197 GCF_015228065.2 Penaeus monodon | reverse complement strand
AAAAGGGAAAAAAAAAACGTTTTTTTTCGATTTTTTTCCTTTTTGGTAAAAAAAAAATTTGGGCCCAAAATTTATTTTGGGGGTTTTTTTTTTTATTTTTTTTAAAATTTTTTGGGGATAAAATTTTCCCAGAATTTATTAATCATAACAATAATGATGAAAAAAGTGAGAAAAGAGAATTTTTGATAACTTTGAATATTTTTAAAAATTATTTTATTATTATTATTATTTTTTTATTATTATTTTTATCATTATATTAATATTATTATTATTATTATAATTATTCTTTATTATTATTATTATATTATTATTACTATTACCTTAATATTAGTATCATTGCCAAAAAATCTAATTCTGTAATAATAACAATAATAATAATAAGTAAAGTATAATAATAATAAGTTGGGGTTTAAATATTGTTATTAGTATTTTATTGTATTATTACTTATTATTATTGGTACTGGTATATAATTGCAAAAAAATTATTAAAACGTAATAATTACAGTAAAACGAAAAAATTAAAGTAATGATATAAATAATTATTATAAAATCGTTATTATTGTTATTATTTTTGTTATTACTATTTTATTGTTGGGGTTATTAATTATTGCAAAAATATACATAACTCCAATAATTGCAATAATATTGATTACATTTGCAATAATGATGATAATAATTGCAATAATGATGATAATGATGATGATAATGATGATATTGATGATAATGATGATGATAACGATAATAATGATGATAATCATGATAACGATGATGATAATAAGAGGAATTGTGTCCATATATACTATAAAAAAGGTATAAGAAAAACATTCCCAAAAGTCGAAAAAGCGGCAAAATCTAGCGAAATATAGCCTTTTGAGAGTATACTCCAAAATGACGTTTTTTCGATTTCTTTGGTGATTTCGGCAATTTTTAGGGTAATAATGATAATAATTACCAGAATTGTTTTAAAATCATAACAATAATGATGATAAAAGTGAGAAAAAGAGAATTTTGATAACATTTGAATATTATTAAAATTATTTATTTATATATTTTTTTATTATTATTATCATTATTATTAATATTATTATTATTTATTATAATTATTATTATTATTTTATTTTTATTATTATACTTTTACCTTAATTATTAGTATCATTGCCAAAAAAATCTATTATATCTGAATAATAACAATAATAATAATAAGTAAAAAGTATAATAATAATAATGCTAGTGGTTATAATATTTTTATTAGTATTATTTTTGTTATTATTATCTTATTATTATTTGTACTGGTATATAATTGCAAAAATAATTATTATAACAGTAATAATTACAGTAATAACGATACTAATTAAGATAATGATATAAATAATTATTATAAAATCGTTATTATTTTTATTATTATTTATTAATATTATTATTGTTGTGGTTATTAGTATTATTGCAAAAATATATACTATAACTCAAAAATTGCAATAATAAAGATAACAATTGCAATAAGATGATAATAATTGCAAAATGATGATAATGATGAGATAATGATGATAATGATGATAATGATGATGATAACGATAATAATGATGATAATCATGATAACGATGATGATAATAAGAGGAATTGTGTCCATATATAATATAAAAAAGGTATAAGAAAAACATTCCCAAAAGTCGAAAAAGCGGCAAAATCTAGCGAAATATAGCCTTTTGAGAGAAATACTCCAAATGACGTTTTTCGATCTTTGGTGATTTCGGAAATTTAAAGGGGTAATAATGATAATAATACCAAATTGTATTAATCAAAAACAATAATAAATGAAAAATGAGAAAAGAGAATTTGAAACATTTGAATATTTTAAAATTATTATTTTTATTATATTATTTATTATTATTTTTATTTTATATTATTATATTATTATTTACTATTATCTAATTATTAGTATCATTGCCAAAAAAATCTATATATCTGTAATAATAACAAATATAATAATAAGTATAAGTTTTTAATAAAAATTTAATGTAGTGGTTATAATATTGTTTAGTATTATTATTGTTTTATTATCATTATTATTATTTGACTGGTATAATTGCAAAAATAATTATTATAACAGTAAAAATTTACAGTAATAACGATACTAATTAAGATAATATATAAATAATTATTATAAAATTCGTTATTATTGTTTTTATTATTGTTTTAAATTATTATTGTTTGTTATTAGTATTAATTGCAAAAAAAATTTTACTACAACTCCAATAATTGCAATAAAAATGAATAACAATTGCAATAATGATGAATAATTGCAATAATGATGATAATGATGATGATAATGATGATAATGATGATAATGATGATGATAACGATAATAATGATGAAAATCATGATAACGATGATGATAATAAGAGGAATTGTGTCCATATATAATATAAAAAGGTATAAGAAAAACATTCCCAAAAGTCGAAAAAGGGGCAAAATCTAGCGAAATATAGCCTTTTGAGAGTATACTCCAAAATGACGTTTTTTCGATTTCTTTGGTGATTTCGGCAATTTTATTAGGGTAATACTGATAATAATTACCAGAATTGTATTAATCATAACAATAATGATGATAAAAGTGTGAATAAGAGAATTTTTGTAAATTTGAATATTATTAAAATTATTATATTATTTTTATTATTATTATTATTATTATTATTTTATTATTATTATTATTATTATTATTATTATTATTATTATTTTTAAATTTTATCTTAATTATTAGTATCATTCCCAAAAATCTATTATATCTGTAATAATAACAATAATAATACTAAGTATAAGTATAAAAATAATAATGCTAGTGGGTTATAATATTGTTATTAGTATTATTATTGTTATTATTATCATATTATTATTTGTACTGGTAGTATAATTGCAAAAATAATTATTAAACAGTAATAATTACAGTAATAACGATATAATTAAGATAATGATATAAATAATTATTATAAAATCGTTATTATTGTTATTATTATTGTTATTACTATTATTATTGTTGTGGTTATTAGTATTATTGCAAAAATATATACTATAACTCCAATAATTGCAATAATAATGATAACAATTGCAATAATGATGATAATAATTGCAATAGATGATAATGATGATGATAATGATGATAATGATGATAATGATGATAATGATGATGCTAACGATAATATTGATGTTAATCATGATAACGTGATGATAATAGAGGAATTGCGTCCATATATATATAAACAAGGTATAAGAAAAAACATTCCCAAAAAGTCGAAAAAGCGGCAAAATCTAGCGAAATATAGCCTTTTGAGAGATATACTCCAAAATGACGTTTTTTCGATTTCTTTGTTGATTTCTGCAATTATTAGTGTAATAATGATAATAAGTACCAGAATTGTATAATCATAACAATAATGATGATAAAAAGAGAGAAGAAGAGAAATTTGATAACATTTGAATTATTATTAAAATTATTATTATTTTTATTATTATTATTATTATTATTATTATTATTATTTTTATTATTATTATTATTATTATATTATCTTAATTATTAGTATCATTGCCAAAAAATCTATTATATCTGTAAAAAAAACAATAATAATAAAAAGTATAAGTATAAAAATAATAATGCTAGTGGTTAAAATTTTGTTATTAGTATTATTATGTTATTATTATTATTATTATTATTTGTACTGGTATTAATTGCAAAAAAAAATTATTATAACATAATATTACAGTAATAACGATACTAATTAAGATAATGATATAAATAATTATTATAAAATCGTTATTATTGTTATTACTATTATTATTGTTGTGGTTTTTAGTATTATTGCAAAAATATATACTATAAACCCCAATAATTGCAATAATAATGATAAAATTGCAATAATGATGATAATAATTGCAATAATGATGAAAATTTATGATGATAATGATGATAATGATGATAATGATGATGATAACGATAATAATGATGATAATCATGATAACGATGATATAAAAAGAGGAATTGTGTCCATATATAATATAAAAAAGGTATAAGAAAAACATTCCAAAAGTCGAAAAAGGGGCAAAATCTAGCGAAATATAGCCTTTTGAGAGTATACTCCAAAGAGTTTTTTCGATTTTTTTGGTGATTTCGGCAATTATTGGGGTTAATAATAAATAATAATTACCAGAATTGTATTAATCATAACAATAATGAGGGAAAAAAGTGGGGAATAAAGAGAATTTTGATAACATTTGAATTTTATTATTATTATTATTATTATTATTATTATTATTATTATTATTATTATTATTATTATTATTATTATTATTATTATTATTATTATTATTACTATTATCTTAATTATTAGTATCTTTGCCAAAAAATCTATTATATCTGTAATAATAACAATAATAATAATAAGTATAAGTTAATAATAATAATGTAGTGGTTATAATATTGTTATTAGTATTATTATTGTTATTACTATTATTATTGTTGTGGTTATTGTATTATTGCAAAAATATATATATAACTCCAATAAATTGCAATAATAATGATAACAATTGCAATAATGATGATAATAATTGCAATAATGATGATAATGATGATGATAATGATGATAATGAGGGATAATGATGATGATAACGATAATAATGATGATAATCATGAAACGATGATGATAATAGATAGGAATTGGTGTCCATATATAATATAAAAAAGGTTAGACGAAAACATTCCCAAAAGACGAAAAGCGGCAAAATCTGCGAAATATAGCCTTTTGAGAGTATACTGCAAAATGACCGTTTTTTTCGATTTCTTTGGTGATTTCGGCTTCTTAGGGTAAATAATGATAAGAATTACAGAATTTTTATTATCATAACAATAATGATGATAAAAGTGAGAATACAAGAGACTTTTGATACATTTGAAATATTATTATAAAATTATTATTATTATATTATTATATTATTATTATTTAATTATCATTATATAAATTATTATTATTTTATTATTATTATTATTATTATTATTATTATTATTATTATTATTATTATTATTATTATTACTATTCTCTTAATTATTAGTAATCATTGCCTAAAGATCCTATTATATCTGTAATAATAACAATAATGATAATAATGTGTAAGTATATAATACAAGATGGCCTAGTGGTTAGTACATATTGGTTATTAGTATTTTAGTTTATTATTATCATTATTTTTATTTGTAGCGGGAGTATATATTGCAAAAATAATTATTATACCAGTAATAATTACAGTAATAACGATACAATTAAGATAATGAATATAATAATTAATTATAAAATCGTTATTATTGGTTATTATTATGTTATTACTATTATTATTGTTTGTTGTTATTAGGCATTATTTGCAAAAATATTACTATAACTCCAATAAATTGAAATATATGATAACAATGGCAGATAATGATAATAATAAATTGCAATACTGATGATAATATGATATTAATGATGATCATGAGGATATTCTGATGATCACGATAATAATGATGATATCATTATAACGATGATGATAATAAGAGGAATTGTGTCCATATATAATATAAAAAAGGTATAAGAAAAACATTCACAAAAAAGTCGAAAAGCGTTCAAAATCTAGCGAATATAGCCTTTTGAGGTATCTCCAAAATGACGTTTTATTTACGGGGGGATTTCTTTGGTGATTTCGGCAATTTTTAGGTATAATGATAATAATTACCAGATTGTATTAATAATAACAATAATGATGATAAAAGTGGAGAATAAAGAGAATTTTGATAACATTTTGAATTTTAATTAAAATTATTATTATTATTATTATTATTTATTATTATTATTATTATTATTATTATTATTATTATTAATTCCCATTATCTTATTATTATTATCATTGCCAAAATCTATTATTAATCTGTAATATACAATAATAAAATAAGTATTTGTATAAATAATAATAATGCTAGTTGTTATAATATTGGTTATTAGTATTATTATTATTATTATTATTTTATCATTATTATTATTTGTAACTGGTAGTTATAATTGCAAAATAATTAATTTATCACCGTAATAATTTTACAGTAATAACCCCGAAAATACTTAATTAGATAATTGACTATAATATATTATGATAAATCGTTTATTATGTTATTATTATCTGTTATTACTATTATTATTGTTGTGGTTATTAGTATTATGAGCCAAAAAAAACAATAAAAAAAAAAAAAAAAAAAAAAAAAAAAAAAAAAAAAAAAACAAAAAAAAAAAACCAAAAGAAATATATACTATAACTCCATAATTGCAATAATATGATAACACTTGCAATAATGATGATATATTTGCACTAATGATGATAATGATGATGATAATGATGATAATGATGATAATGATTATGATAAAACGCTAATAATGATGATAATCTGATACGATGATGAACAATAAGAGGCAATTGTGGTCCATATATAAATAGTAAAACGGTATAAGAAAAACATTCCCAAAAGTCGAAAAAGCGGGCAAAATCTAGCGAAATATACCTTTTTGAGAGTATACTCCAAAATGACGTTTTTTTCGATTTCTTTGGTGATCGTTCGGCATTATAGGGTTTTTAATAATGATAATCTTCGCAGAATTGTATTAATCATAACACTAATGATGATAAAAGTGAGAATAAAGAGTAATTTTGAATACATTTGAATATTATCAATTATTATTATTATTATTATTATTATTAATATTATTATTATTATTATTATTATTATTATTACTCTTTATCTTAATTATTAGTATCATTGCCACAAAGAAACATTATATCTGTAATAATAACATAATAATAATACGTATGATAGTATAAAATAATAATGCTAGTGGTTATAATATGTATTAGTATTATATATTGTTTTATTATCATTATTATTACTGTACTGGTATATAATTGCACAAATAATTTATTATAACAGTAATAATTACAGTAATAACGAATACTGATTAAGATATATGATATAAGATATTATTATAAAATGGTTTTCTTGTTATTATTATGTTATACTATTATTAGTGTTGTGTTATTAGTATTATTGCAAAAATATATACTATAACTCCAATAATTACAATAATAATGATAACATGCAATAATGATGATAATAATTCAATCAATGATGATAATGATGATGATCGTGAATGATAATGATGATGATGATGATGCGATAATAATGATATAATCATGATAACGATGATGATAATGAGAGAATTGTGTACCATATATAATATAAAAAAGGTATATAAAAACATTCCCAAATCGAAAAGCTGCCAAAATCTAGCGAAATATAGCCTTTTGAGAGTATACTCCCAATGACGTTTTTTCGATTTCTTTGGTGATTTCGGCATTATTAGGGTAATATGAATAATAATTACCAGATTTGTATTAATAATAACATAATGATGATAAAAGTGAAGAATCAATGAAATTATTATAACATTTGAATATTATTTAAAATTATGTATTATTATTCTTATTATCATTATTATCATTATTATTATTATTATTATTTTATTATTATTATTATTATTACTATTATCTTAATTATTAGTATCATTGCCAAAAAATCTATTATATCTGTAATAATAACAATAATAATAATAAGTATAAGTATAATAATAATAATGCTAGGGGTTATAATATTGTTATTAGTATTATCATTGTTATTATTATCATTATTATTATTTGTACTGGTAGTATAATTGCAAAAATAATTATTATAACAGTAATAATTGCAATAATAATGATAGCAATTGCAATAATGATGATAATAATTGCAATAATGATGATAATGATGATGATAATGATGATAATGATGATAATGATGATGATAACGATAATAATGATGATAATCATGATAACGATGATGATAATAAGAGGAATTGTGTCCATATATAATATAAAAAAGGTATAAGAAAAACATTCCCAAAAGTCGAAAAAGCGGCAAAATCTAGCGAAATATAGCCTTTTGAGAGTGTACTCCAAAATGACGTTTTTTCGATTTCTTTGGTGATTTCGGCAATTATTAGGGTAATAATGATAATAATTACCAGAATTGTATTAATCATAACAATAATGATGATAAAAGTGAGAATAAAGAGAATTTTGATAACATTTGAATATTATTAAAATTATTATTATTATTATTATTATTTATTATTATTATTATTATTTATTATTATTATTATTATTATTATTATTACTATTATCTTAATTATTAGTATCATTGCCAAAAAATCTATTATATCTGTAATAATAACAATAATAATAATAAGTATAAGTATAATAATAATAATGCTAGTGGTTATAATATTGTTATTAGTATTATTATTGTTATTATTATCATTATTATTATTTGTACTGGTAGTATAATTTGCAAAAATAATTATTATAACAGTAATAATTACAGTAATAACGATACTAATTAAGATAATGATATAGATAATTATTATAAAATCGTTATTATTGTTATTATTATTGTTATTACTATTATTATTGTTGTGGTTATTAGTATTATTGCAAAAATATATACTATAACTCCAATAATTGCAATAATAATGATAACAATTGCAATAATGATGATAATAATTGCAATAATGATGATAATGATGATGATAATGATGATAATGATGATAATGATGATGATAACGATAATAATGATGATAATCATGATAAAGATGATGATAATAAGAGGAATTGTGTCCATATAAAAATATAAAAAAGGTATAAGAAAAAACATTCCCAAAAGTCGAAAAAGCGGCAAAATCTAGCGAAATATAGCCTTTTGAGAGTATACTCCAAAATGACGTTTTTTCGATTTCTTTGGTGATTTCGGCAATTATTAGGGTAATAATGATAATAATTACCAGAATTGTATTAATCATAACAATAATGATGATAAAATGAGAATAAAGAGAATTTTGATAACATTTGAATATATTAAAATTATTATTATTATTATTATTATTATTATTATTATTATTATTATTATTATTATTATTATTATTATTATTATTATTATTATTATTATTATTATTATTATCATTATTATTATTATTATTATTATTATTACTATTATCTTAATTATTAGTATCATTGCCAAAAAATCTATTATATCTGTAATACATAAA
>NW_023643494.1:0-9198 GCF_015228065.2 Penaeus monodon | reverse complement strand
TTTTTATATTTTTATATTTTTAATATTATAAAAAAAAGTATAAAAATAATATATATGGTTTATGTTGTTAACAAAATATGTAATTATACTTTTAAAATTATATTTTATAATAATATAAAAATTTATTATTATAAAAATAGTACTTTTAAACAAAATATATTAATTATTTATATAATATTATATATTAATATACCATATTTTTAAAAAAAAAACTTCTAATATATATATATATATATATATAATATAATATAATATATATATATAATATATAAAATATAAAAATATATATTATATTATCTAATATTATTTTTATATTTTAAATTACGTGGTGTTATCAATGTGTGTATAGTATTGTATCATGTGTATATATGACTTGTATATTATTATATATATATATATATATATATATATATATCAGTGTGTGTGTGTGTGTGTTTGGGTGGGTGTGTTGTGTGGGGGTTTTACAAATATACACACACATGTATATGTTTGTATAATATACATCCAAATATTTCCTCCCACACACACACACACACACACACACACACACACACACACACCACACCACACACACTATAATAATAATATATATATATTATTATTTTTATATATAGGGTATGATTTGTTTTAATAATATATTTTTTAAATATGTACACTAATATATATACTCTATAAATAAATAAATAAAAAAATAAATAAAATATATTATAATATTTATTATTAATAATATATATTATGTATTATATACTATATATTATATTTTATTTATTTATTTATTTATTTTTTTAAGTAGTATTTATTTACGTGAAATTTTAAAAACATATATATATATCATACAACATTTTTAATATATATATATATTATATATATATATATATATATAATTGTGTGGTGTGTGTGTTGTGTGTGTGTGTGTGGTGTGTGGTGTGTGTTGTGTGTATGACATATTTGGAAATTTTATATAAACATACACATTAATGGGTTTTATATTTTTAAAACAACACAACACCACACACCCACACACACCCACCCACCACATATATATATATATATAATATTTTATATTTTATATTATAGCACAATGAAAATATACACTGTATAATATACATATACACCTTTGATACACACCCCACATGTATATTATTATTTATATATATATATTTAATTATATATATATATTATATATGTATATATAATATTATTTTAAAATATATAATATTTATATATATATAATATGTATAATATAATTTTATTATATATATATATATTTATATATATAATTAATAAAAATATTTATATAGACATGTATAGTAGTGTGTGAGATAATATGTATAGTAATATATAATATAAATTTTAATATAATTTATATATTTTGATGATATGTACATATTTGCGTATATACATACATACAATAATTGATATATATGATACTATATATATAATATGATACATATACAAAATATAATATTATACACACAATAATACACATATATATGTTTTGTAGTATAGGGTTTGTGTGTGTATATTTTTAAAATTTTAATATATATATATATATATATATAATAATAAGTATAATATATACAATTTTAAAATTTTTATAGCGAGAGGGAGAGGGGAGAGAGAGAAGAAAAAAAAAGAAGAAAAAAGAAAAAAAAAAGGGAACGAGGAGGAGAATAATCGGGGAGAAGAAGGGAGAAAAAAAAAAACGACGAAAAAACTACAAAAAAAGGGGGGGGAAAAGAGAAAAGAAAAAAAAGATAATACCCCCTACACACACATACGCTCGTCCCACGCCTTTTCTCCCCGGACCTCCTCTCACCCAAAAAGCTACAAACCCTTATCCTTTTCCCACACGATAGCATCCCCTTTTTTCCTCAAAAACCAACTCAGGCCATGGAAAGAGAAAGCCCTAAAGATATGGGCCGAACACGTTCATTGACTCACCTCGTCATCACCTCAGATTCAACTTAAAACCTTCATTCCATTATTTATAATGGTTTTCTACACCTTTGGGGTGGGGTCGTTTCTTCATCTTTTTAGATTTTTTTTTGGGGGAATAGTGTTTTTTTTTTTACATTTTTTTTTTTTTTTTTTAAATGACGATTCTTGTCATTTCGATTGTGGTGGACTTGGATGGAGAGACGGTGACCCTTTTTTTGTGAACAAAATAGTCGATAATGCAATACTTTGTCTTTCGATCAGTTACATCATTTGAAAATTTGCTTTCATTTGTTGTTAGATGCTTACTTGACTCATATTGCAAATGACTGCAATACAGTTTTTTTTGATGCAAAAGAACTATGCTCTTATTTTAATAGGCAGGGGACTGTACCTTTCATTGTGCTTTTAAAAATGTAATTTGCCATTATTTAAACTTGTACCTTTTTTTCACGACTTTGTTTTTTCTCTGTCATCCTTTCAGTTTTTTGACATTTTCCCTAAATCTGTTAAACCTGCATTTCTTGGGGATTACGTTAGTGTCTTTCTCTTTTATTCTGTAAAGTCTGTTTTTCAGTTCCAACACCATTTTAGTAATCTGTAAGACGTGCATAACAAAATATTTGTTCAGGGGTCCTTGCCTCAGGGATCATGGGCACTTTGGAAAAAAAAAAAAAATAAAAAATATTTAGATGATATAAAAAGGGTTTTGGAAAACAGTTTTTTAGTTATTTTTTTCATTTGTGGGGGTTTTTTTTTGGTTTTTTTTTTTTTTTTTGGGGGAATTTTATTTTTCAATTTATTTTTGGGGATAGAGAGACCCACAGAGATCGGGATTCGATGATAGACTGAAATAGATAAATAGATACGTATTTTTAAATGTGTGTGTGTGTGTGTGTGGTGTGGTTAAATTTTATATTATATTATATAATATTAAAATATATATATATAATATATATAATATCAGTGTGTTGGTGTATGTGTGCACATACACATACACACACAACGCACTCAAAACACACACACACCACACACCACACACACACACAAAAACACACACAAAATATTATATATATATTATAATATATATATAATAATATTTTATTATTATACTATATAGTATACACAAACCCCCAGACACCAAACACACCAACCCCAAAAACACACACAAACACACACACACCCCACACAACACATATATATAATATATTAAAAATAATTTTAATATATATATAATATTATATAATATATATTATATATATATATATATATAATATACATGTTAATATATTACTACATATATATATATATATATATTATATTTTATATATTATATGTGTGTGTGTGTGGTGTGTGTGTGTGTGTGTGTGGTGTGTGTGTGTGTGTTTGTGTGTGTGTGTGGGTTTTGGGGTGTTGTTGTGTGTGGTGTGTGTGTGTGTTTTGGTGTTTTTGTGTGGTGCGCCCGACATATGTAATTTATATGTATTATACATAAACAATTCTGTGTTTGTGTTTATTTTATGTTCTAGTATGCGAGGGTATGCATATATATATGTTGTATGTATGCATTATTTTTAAAAATATATATATTATATTATATTTATATATTATATCATATATATATGTATATATATATATATATTTAAAAATTATATTATATATTAAAAATATTATATAATATATTTATATATATTATAATACTTAATATATATAATATATATATATATATATATATATAATTATAATATACACACACACACACACCCCAACACACACACACAACACTATAATATTATAATATATATAATTTATTAAATATATGTATATATATATTATATTGTAATATATTATATTATTATTAAAAAATATATTATAACATATACATATACAATACATAAACCCCCACACACACACACACACAAACACACACACACACATATAATATATTAATATATATATTAATAATTAATAATATATATATAAAATATGTGTGTGTGGGTTGTGTGTGGGGTGTGGTGTGTTGTGTGTGTGGTGTGTGTGGTTTTGTGGGTTTTTGTGTGGTGTGTGTGTGTTGTGGTGTGGGGTGTGTTTGTCTGTTGTGTAATATAATAATTATATATATATAATATTATATTTAATTTTATATAATATAAAAAATAAGAAATACACACATTATACACCGTACATGCAGAAATACTGTATGTCTACGAATAATTTAAAATAAAAAAAAATAAATTTTAATATAATTTTAAAACATAAAATATAAACATAAATTAAAAAATTATATATATATAGATTAAAATATATATATATTTAATAATAACAAATAAATGATATAAAAATAAAATAGATATATAATATTTAAATATATATATAAATAATATATATAAGAAAACATAATATAAAATAACACACATACACACACACACACCCACACACACAACACACACACAAAATTATATATATATATATTATAATATAAAAAAATTTTATAATGGATATTATCCCTAAATACAAACAAAATTATATTAATAAACAAATTTTATATTAAAAATTATATATATTGAATATATATGTTTTAAAATATATTATAATACATATATATTTTAAAATATATATTATATATATATAAAATAAAATACATATATATATATATATTATATATTTAAAAATTATATAAATTAAATAATATATATAGGGGCCGCGGTGGGCCCAAAAGGTTAAGGGATCGGATCAAGACTGTCACGACGGCAAATTTGGTTTGAGGGTTGAGTCACCCGGCGGCGCGTTGTTCCCTTTGGGGAGGGAACTTCACCCCGATTGCCCACCACCCCTGGGGGCCAAACCCGCCCAAGTCAGTGCTGTCCCAAGCCCGGATAAAAACTGAAATGATTCCTAAAAAGTAAAACCCCGGGACTTTCCGGGAAAGGAACTGGGGGCCCTCCCCGTACTCACTCCAAAGGGATCACAAAAGAAAAAATGCTGTGACCACGGCGGCTCAGACATAAACCACCGTTAAAGGGAGGGATATATATATATATAAAATATATATATATATATATATATTATATATATATATATACATAATATATATGTGTGTGTGGTGTGGGTGTGTGTGTGTGTGTGTGTGTGTGTGTGTGTATGTGTATATATACATATATATACATATTCAGACACACACCCCACACACACCCCACACAATATATATACATATATATATATATAATATATATAGATATATATATATATATATATATATATATTATATATGTAATAAAATTATATATATATTTTATATTAGGGTATATTTTGTATAATATATATATATATATATATATATATATATATATATATATAAAATATATAAAATATATATATTTGTGCATATCATCATCATCATCAAGTGGCTAACGCCGACGGGGCGAATGGCCGCATCCACCATTCGTTTCCACCACGAGGGTTCCTCGGGCGAGTCTCCAGGCAGGCCATCGCCCATCTCTAATTCCTCGGGCAGGTTTGTCGAGCTGCCCAAGCCATGTCCCCCTGGTTTTCCCACAGGCCTCTCCACCAGGGTTGTCTCGCAAAGAGACAACCTGATGGGCGGGGTCGTCCACGGGGAAAACGAGCTAGGTGGCCATATAGCCTGATTTTGGCGATCCGGTTTAAAGCAAGTAAACAGGTCCCATGCCATCTCACGTGTGTAACCGCCGGTTGGACACGTGGTCCTGCCAACTGTACCCCATGATCCGACGAAGGACTTGTTAAAAAAAGGCATCAAGGCGAGACTCCAAGACACTGGATAGCTTCCAGGTTCGCTTCTAAAAGAGCAAAACGGGCAGTATCAAGGCCTTGAAAACACAGCCTGGTCCTTCTGCATAGGTACGGGACAGCTCCAAATGCTTTTGTTGATCGAGTTCAGGGCTCCTGTTGCCAGACCAATCCTTTCTACGGGACTTCTTGGTCTGACAGCCCAGAGATATGGACTACGCTACCAAGGTATGAAAAATTCTCTGAAACATCAATGTCCTTGCCTCAAGCAATGGATCGACTGAAAGGGTTCCCCAAACAGGTCCCAAAGTCCTAAATCTTGGTCTTTGTCGGGAGACCTCTAGGCCTAAGGGCTTCGCCTCATTGCTAAATGCATCAAGAGCTCCCAAACCAGTGACCCCAAAGGGACTCAGATAGAATAGCAACATCATCGGCAAATTCAAGGCCTGAGACCTTGATATTGCCTAGTGTTGCTCTACACTGACTTTGGTTAGTAGCTCTGCTCTTTATCCAGTCCATAAGGTGTTGAAAAGTGTTGGTTAAAAGGACACAGCCTTGCCTCCCCCCTGAATTAACAGGGAAGAAGTTCGACAGACCCCCACCACACTTTACGCATTTTCAGTGCCAGTAAAAGGCCTGCTGTTAGGCCAATAATCTGCTTCGGAATTCCCCTAAGTCTCAGGATCTCCCATAGCGATTCCCAATGCACCAAGTTAAACGCCTTCTTGAGGGCGATGTAGGTTGCAAGCAACCCACGACAAACTCACAACAGTGTTCCACAATTACTCGAAGCGTAGTATTCGGTCTATTGTGGACTTGCCAGGAATAAATCCAGACTGCTCCCGGGTTTTTGATTTCCTCAGTAGGTGTTTGCGAATCCGTTTCAGAAGAATGTGGGGGAGAACTTTGCCTGGTATGCTGAGCAGTGTAATGTCATGGTAGTTGCTACAGTCCCAACAATCCCCTTTCCCCTTCCAGGGGGGATGACCATGCCCTCAGCAGGTAGGGGGAATGCTACCAGATTGCCCGATGGCAGTCAGGACTGATACAGGCCCCGAGCCATAGGTTCACCCCCAGCCTTTAGCAGTTCAGCAGGGAAATACAAGGCCTGCAGCTTTCCACTCTTCAGCTTGGAATCGCCATCCTAATCTCCGTTAGGGTAGGAGTTCCTCATGATGGGTGGGTTCTGGCACAGGTATGTGGGCATTGCTTTCATCCACGCTAAAATGTTGGAGAGTCTACCTGGTAAATCTCTCAAAATACTCAGCCCAACGTTCACGAATCCCAACATTTATCTGAGATGATGGGCTTAGAGTTCAGCTTTCTCAGGGCTTGGTAAGCAGGGCGAAGGTCGTTTACTTAGAAATGCCTTCAACTCCTCAGCAAGATTCCTGATGAACTGTTCCTTGGGCCTTCTCAGCAGTGTCCGAGCCCTATGGGACCATGGAGCGACGCAAGACTTGATACTATTCAGCCAAGCCCTTTCGACAAGCTTCAGTGGCTCTAATGTCTCCAGGGAGAGGAATTCTGCCTTGCCCCCGGGCGTACGCCAATGGACTCCTAGGCTGCTTCGGGTGTTTACGCGTTTGAAGAACTCCCACAGAGCAACTGAGTCCGTCAGGTTGTCGGAGTTCTGTGAATTGGGCAGAGACTGCCATGGTGAACCCACAGGCACACTCCTCCTCCGTTAGTCTGTCCTAGTGAAACCCCTTTGGGTGGCCACCGGGGATAGGGAGTTTAGAAGTGGACCCACAGGGTACCACAACCCAGCATATGGTCAGTGCCACAGAACTCGGTACTCCAGTAAACCCTGCAGTTCTGGAGGATCCTACATTTCATGCTAACAAGAATTTTGGTCGTCTCCTTGGCTACTGTACCCGTATTGCAGTACCATGTCCCGCGATGTGGGTTGGAGCGCTGGTACCAGGAGCCAGAGATCCTCATATTCTGGGACCTAGCAAAGTCCTGGAGAAGGAGGCTATTCCGCTGCTGGGATCAGCTTCCGAGCCATGGGGCCAACAGACATCTCGTAGCCAGCTCGGCCACAGCCGGATACTGCATTGAAATCGCCCGGAAACAATGTGAATATCTCGCTGGGGGCAATTGTCTGCCACAGATGTGAGTTGGGGTAGAACACCTCTTTCACTCAAGTTTACATACATCGGGAGGGGGCATATACAGCAATAAGAGACATGAAGCCAAAAGCATGCTTCAGTCTCAGTCATAATACGCTCATCAACCGGTGTCACCTCAACTACTGAGGTTTTAAGTCGGGTGGGATGGCTATGGCTACACCCTGGAGATGGTGACCATCGCTGTGGCCCGACAAGTAGTAGGTGAACCCCCCCACACTGACCGTGCCGCTACCAGGTCTCCTCACCTCTGAGGGGCAGCCACCTCAACTCCCAGTTGCTTCAATTCTCACGATAGCAGAGGTAACCGCTCATCCTGCTGCAAGGGCCAATCAAGTGCCTACCCGGAAAAACTGGCCTGAGGTTAAAACCTTGGGGGTCATTCGGGTGCATGCCACCTCTGCTGCCCCCGCCAACGCTGCCCCAAATAAAGGGGGTCGGTGGGCTGTGGGGCTGCCCATACGCCTGTGGGGTTCCCGAGGGCTTTGCCCTACAATCTTCATGGGGGGTTGGCGCCTGCCGGGGCGCAGGTGGGACGAGTAACTCTCGGTTTCAATCCTGCCCCCCCGAGATTAGCCCTCCCAACAGGACCCACAACTCGCCTTGCTTTCTGGGTGGGAGGGACAACACCCCTCCCCCCAGCATATCCATTTACTTGTTGCGTTGCTGGAGGGTCTTTCTGGGGGGAGGAGGACTGGCAAGGCCCACCTCCCCCGAGCCGCCATTACCCCAGGTTGGCTAGGGGGCAGGAGTTGGTACGGAGCCAAGGGGTGTCTGCACCTCTGGGGCATCCACTGCTCCAAGATCCCCACAGTTTAACCTGGGACGCAAGGTGCCCAGTTACCCATGGGTGGCCACAAGGAGGCACTGCAGAAGTCTTTATGATGGACTTATGCAAAGCTGCTCCCTTTTTCGCACTGGGCTAGCCAGTTTGGGGGAGCTGCAAGCGAGAAGGCATACAAGCACTTAACACTATCTAGGCTATACACCATCGCTTCACATCACCTTGCGCATGAAGCCACCCACAATATATGCATATATATATAAAATATATATATATATATATATAATATATTATATATATATTATATATATAATAAAAGTTTTGTGTATGTGTGTGTGCACATACATATTACTGAGATGGTTGCAGTGGTTAATATACTAGACTCCGACCCCCGTGGCCCGAGTCAAATCCTCGCCGTGGCAGTTGTCGCTTTGCTCTATTTCACAGCAAGAAAACGACATATCGCCTTGCGAGGGAACCCCAGGAGTCGAGGGAATCGCCGACGTGAATAAGAGGTAGCTTCTGAACCCAGTTTATTGGGAAGCGCATTTCGATCTGGCAAGGATACAAAAAAAA
>NW_023643493.1:0-9198 GCF_015228065.2 Penaeus monodon | reverse complement strand
AAATCCTGTAAAAGTGTTGTGTAGCAAAAAGTAGGGAAAAAAACTCACCGCGATGATTAAGCAAGGGTGGAAAAAACATAAAAACGTGGTTGGGCCTTCAACGGGGGTTAAAACACAAAGTTTGGTTTGGCCAGGTAACAGATGGCATCAATGATCAGGTTCTTTGAGTGGTAAGATAATGTTTCTCTTTTGCTGGGAAAAACTCAAGTGTTTTGGTGGGCTTGCTTGGTTTGACCTTTGATCTGGCAACTAATAGGCACATTTAGTAGCGGGAGGGAAAGGTTGTTGGTGGCTAGAATAGAAACGGCGACCATCCTGACTGTGTTGGCGAAGGGTTGTGAAGAGTTTGGGCGGAGGCAGGTGAGTCGGATTTCCGGGGTTGCGGCGGGGTTAGAGGTGGCGAGGAATACTCTTCAAGCGACTTTCATCAGGAGGCTAACCATTAGGCGTGAGTGGGATCAGCACGAAGTAGTAGGGCAGGACATGGGTGAGCCGAATGCCACGTTGTAACATTACTTACAGATTTTGTGGGGGCACACGCAAATTTCTGAGACAGGGCTCCGCCCACAAAACAGCCCGCCCGGACTGGTTAATGAGATTATGCGGGCATGCTTACATCATGGCGGCAGGAGGAGAATAAAAGGGGAGACAGCCGGTAAAACAGCTGACACAGGCCGGGGCCCCCTTATGTATAAAAGGTCCGGCGAAGTCAGATCTTTCGCAAACCTCAAAACGAAACGAACGAAACGAACGATGGAAAACGGTGGGCTATGCGGTTAGGGGGGAGGCGAGGGAGGCCACTTCGACAGGAGTAGTTCCGTCGGTAGAAGAGCGAGGAGCGTGATGGTAGGTTGGATTAGGGTCAGTGTTGTTGGAGGTTTCTTGATCACCGCTGCCATCAGATTATGAACGGAAAAGGCAAACCGCAAAGCCACCCAGAAAAGTTAAGGGGACACCATTAAAGGGGTCTTAGCTTGCTGGTTTATTGGTGAAGATAGGTTTATGGAGACCCCTCAAGATACCCCCCGTGTCTCCCGGGTCGAGGACGAGGTGGTTGGGGCTAGACCCTGTGTTGGTTTGGGGGCCTGTTCGGGCCGTGTTCTTTCACTTATGTTCTTCCGATTCGTGGTCTTTTTATGGGTGGGCGGTTCCTTTTTGGGTAGTTGGGCTTACTCTCGTGCGAAAAAAGAGAAAGGGGGGGGGGGGGGGTGGGGTTGGTGTGTGTTTGTGGTGGGTTGTTGTGTGTGTGGTGTGGTGTGTGGGTTGTGTGTGTGTGTGTGTTGGTGTGGTGTGGGTGGTGGGTGGGTGTTACGTAAAAATTTAAAATTTAAATAAATATTATAATATTATATATAATATAATATATTATATAGTATTATATATATATATATTATATTATAAATTATTAAAACCCCAAACACCAACCAACCCCACCCAACCCAACACCCACACACACACATATTAAACTTTTTACACCCCACAACACCCCCAAAACAACACCCAACCCCCACGTGTATGTGCATATATATTTATGTGTACCACCACACACACAACAACGTGTGTGGTGTGTGTTTTGTGTGTATGGAAACGTGGGGAATGGGCTGCATTTTTTTTAGTAAAAATTTTAAAAACCTTATTTTAGTTACCCCCTTTTTCTGGAAGAAAAATTAAAATATAAATTTCTTTCCAAACCCAATTTTGTTGACATTTTTATTTATTGTGGGCCCACGGCGTTAAAAACCCTGAGATACTTTTGGGATTTCTAAAAAATTAGTCTTTCAGAAAATTCCGTCTCAAAAACTGTCTGAGAGCTTTTCCCTGATTCCCTGGGTTTCCAAGGCCGGGTGTGGGGCAGAGGAAAAACGGAAGCATCACAGAAAACTAAAGCGGTACGGGCCTTGGGGGCCCCTTCCCGATCCAGCTCGCCTTCATTTTCCTGGCCAAATACCAATTATTGCGGTGGTTACCCCCAAAACCCCCAGTTATTCCTTTTTTATGTGGCTGACATTCATTGAAAAAGGCCAATATTTTAAAAAACCCTCCTTCCAAAACCATTTGGATTGTGGATGAGTTTAAGGCTCTTGATTGCTTGGCCAAAGGGGGGGGACATGCGAGGGGGGGGTCACCGGGTTATTTTACAAAAAAAATGGTTTCGTAAGATCTTCTAGTTTTCTTGGGGACTGCTGCGGTAAAATTTACGGGGGAAGTTCAAACACTTTGGATTTTTTTTTCAAACCACCTTACCAATTCAAGTCGCCCATTGTTTTTTTAAAAAGGACCCTCGGGTTTGGGTTTGGGCGGAGTGTTGCTCCTCGGGGCGAAAGGGGAAGGAGAATGGAAAAAGAAAAATTCCAGGTCCAGGGATGGGGTCGTAGGACTTTTATGAGGAGAAAAGGGAGAGATGTCGGACAGTTGAACAAAGGAAAACCTACCACCACAGGTTATTTTCATGTTCGTTCGTGTTCACACTGGGGCTTTAAACCACAAAACCTAAATTGATTCTTTCATTATTTTTTCTGTAACAATTTGAAAAAAAATAATGGCTGAAAGTGATTCCCAGATAAGAGTAAGCCTTTTGGCTCTATTAGAATAGGGATCGGGGAATAGGGGGAAAAGTAAGCATTTTATTTTTTTAAAAAATATTGGGGACAAATTTTTTTATGGAAAAACTTTTCCAATATAATTTTTTTTAAGTCCCTGATCTTCCTTTTTTTCCAGATTTGTAAAAAACAAAATCTCTTACTTAAGGGAAAGCAAACCATATAAAAAAACACTTTGATTAATTTTAGGGGACTTTGAACTATTTTTTCCCCATATCATTTTCCAAAAACCAGGGGGAAGGATAATATGGGATATTGGAAAAATCTATTAGTAAACAAACACGGTCACCTAAAAGGTATGGACATTTTCCTTGTTGCCATTTTCTAAGCTTTTTTTTTTCCTGCCCAGATCTGGGCTATTTTTCAACTGGGTTGGCAGAAACCCCCACTATCGGGGGAGATTTTTCTGTCGATTTTAAAATTTCCCCCAACAGGGGGGGGACGATTGGAAATTCTTAACCATTAAAAATATTATATAATAATATATAAAATTTTTAATATATATTTTATTTTATTTATATATATATAAATATTATATGTTTTTGTGTGTTTGGTGGGGGTGTGTGTTGGTGTGTGGGGGTGTGTGGTTTTTGGGTTGTGTGTGTATATATATTGATAAATATAATTTGTAATATATAATATAAATTTTTATATAATTATATTATATTATTATATTATATTATATTATATATAATTAAATAAAAAAAAAACCACTTGTCATGACAAAAAAAAATATTTTTTATTATTGAAAAAACCCTGGATATTTTTGTTAAAACTCCTGTACTGCGAATCAAAAACCCAAAGCGGGGGGGGGAGTCGCAAGCAGGGGCCTCAAGTTTACCAACTCCCGGAAAAGATGCTCTTTGAAGTTAATAAAAATCCTTGAATCTCATTAAAAAAAATTTGGATGAAAGCAAAATTTGGTTGGGGAGGACTTTTGCACTTGCTCATCAAGTACCTTTGTTTTTTTTTACGAGAATCCATCATTCCCCCGATTCCCTTTCCCGGGGAAAAAACCCACGGCAAACAGCTGGCGGGGCAAAACTTAGGACTGCCCCAGTCCTTACCCGGGACATTTCCCACCTTTCCAACCTACAAGGCCCCCCAAAGCCTTTGGGGGTTTAGGGAAAACCTCACAATCCCATTAAACAAACACTCCCCCCAAATAGATAAAGGGGGGACCACCCAGGTCCCCCCCCCCCTCGTACATTACTTACCAGAAATTGTGAAGCCACACCACAATTCCTGAGACCAGGGTTTCCCGGCCGATTAAACAGCCCCCCACCCGTGGTTTGGTAAAGGGAGATTATGCCGGTATGTTTTACTTTCATGGGGGGCAAGGGAACGCGCTTTGGTGGGCAATTCCCCACCGCCCCAGGTAAAAAACCCCAAAGTGGTCAGAAAAAAACAAAATGAGGGGAACCCCCAAAAAAAAAGCGGGCCCCAACAGGCCGGGGGCCATATATGGAATTGTCCGGACAAAGCTAGAAAACTTCCCCCAAATTTCCCTCTCAAGGAAAGGCAAGGCAAGGGTCTAAAGTGGTAAGATGGGGGGCTAATCCATCTATTTACACTGGGGAACCCGGGAGTGATACGTTAATTGGGGCATATCGCCATGAGAGAAGAGGGGGGAAAGAGGGGGGGAAACCTGAAGACAAGAAAACTACCCCCCCCAGATTTTTACTGCATGCAGCTCATTTTAACCATGGGGGATTTTAAAATTTCAATCAGAGTTCCTAACCAAATTATTGTATTATCAAATTGTACCCTATGGGGAAAAAAAAAAAGTTTAAAATGTACTGTAGAAAGGGGGGGAGTATTCTTTTTAAATTTCCATTATTTCATATGTAATTAAAAAAAAACTGTGAAGGAAAAAAAAATTTCACTATTCAAGATACAGAGAATATAAAAAATAGGTTTAGTTCCTATTCACCTTTTTCCTATTTCCGTAAACCACCTTGGTCTCCTAATTTCCGCAGCAAACCCCCAAATGTTAATGATTTTTTTAAAATTGGTGATATAAATTAGTATTTTTTTTCCCAAACGGGAAAAAGGGGCCCATTTAATGTGTTAAAGTTAACTTTTTAAATTTATTAATTATTCTCTAAAAGGGGGGAACTACCTTCATGATAGGGAGTTTTGCTGGTAAATCCAAAAGAAATTTTACCAAAAATAAAAACTGAAAAAAAAAAATGTGAATCTACAAAGAATAAGGGGAAAAAAAAATTCAAATTAGTAGGTTTTATATTAGTTTGGGAAAAAAATGGGGGTTAGGGGATTTTAACCCTGCCCGCAGGGTCTCCCTTCCCACCCAAAAGAGGAAATGGGATTTACAAAAATTCCACCCCCAAAACCCCCTTTTATTATTAATATAAACCAATATTTTTTTTTTATTGGGGTTATTTGGTTTTCCTTATTCATGAAATAGGTTGCTGTGGGTTTTCCCTTACCAACGAATTTTCCGATTATGGTTAATGTAATTTACTAAAATATATATATAATATTATATAAAATTTTATATATTATATATATATAATATATATATATATATATATTATATTTTATATTATAAAATTAATTAAAATGTCCCGGGGTGGAAAAAAAAATAAAAAGGGTTGGGGCCCGGAATGAACTGAGGGAAAAACGGGGTGCCCCAAACACCATTTGGTGGAGGTATACCCGCGAAACCGGCGTTGGGGGGAGAAATCCAAACGGAGCGGAGCAAGGGGGGGGAGTTGAAAAAAAATCCAACGCGTTAGGGGGGACTTCGGGGTTGGTGCCACTCAAAACGGCCTCTATAGATCCCCACTGGGCTCTCTCTTTCCACATTCAAAACTGGAAATCGTATTACAAAAATGAATCAAACCTCCTAAAAACCTTCTTAAATGGGAACTCGTTTTTTTTTTTATTTGTTTTTTTTATGATTAGCAATCAGTAATCTTTTTAAATCCATTAAACAAGGTTCCTCTGGTTTGCCTGTCTCATTTTTGGGAAAAAAAAAATTTACTTTTTTGGGATTTTTTAATAAAAAAAAAACTATGGGGGGGCCTTTTATGCAGGCATTCCTGAAAACACACCTAACATTTTTGATAAATTTGTGTAAATTTTTACCAGGGTTTACTTACAAAACCAACCCCAAGTTTTGAAAAAAGAAAAAACCTTATTTTTTTCTTCATTTTCCACTTTAAAAAAAGGTTCCCCAAGGGGAAAAAAAAAACAAAGGGGTTTTGGAAGCTTGGGGGTTTTTAAAAACGGGAAAATAAACGGGGGGAACAGGCCTGTGGGACTTAATTTTTTTTTATACACACCCCACTCTTCGTGTTTTTGGGGGTATTACTCGAATTTCATTTTTTTTTTCTCTTTACATTATTATTTCTGCACGTCGTTTTTCCCCCCATGGGATTTTGAGGTTTCCTTTTTCCAAATTTCAGGACAATTGAATGGATTCCAAAAAAACCCCAAAAACCCACATGCCCCTTGTGTTATTGATTTTAAAACTTTTAAAAAAACAAATTCAAAGGGGGCCCACGCCATTTTTTCCGGATTTTTTTTGAGGGGTGCCCTGTAAATTTATAGCAGAGAAAAAAAAAAACCCTTTTAATTTTGGGGAAAAGGGGAAAGATATTCATACCCCCGAAGGGTCAGTAACACGTTTAGGGGAACCCGGAAAAAATGGAAGTGTTTTATTTTGTATAAGGGTAATGGGCCCCACAAAAAAAAAAAAACTGTTTTTAAAAAAAACGAAAAGGGGATGGATTTTTTTTCCCCCCGGGGGCCCAATTAAAGGCGGCAAAAGGGGGGGGACGGGAAAAAAAGTATAAAGGCTGTATAAAAAAAAATTTTACAAAAAAAAAGGGGCCCCCTTTTGATAAAAATTTTTTTTTTTTTCCCCGGGGGGGGACTGCTGTTTTTGAAAGTGTTTTACCCCCCCAAAAACTTTTTTTAAAAAAAAACGTTTTAATATGGTCAACGGGGGGAAAAAAAAAAAAAAAAACCTTTTTGATAAAATTAAAACTCATATTTGTATAAAAATCTCAATTCTTTTAAAGTTTTTACATTCATTTTTTTTTTTTAAAGAAAGTTTTGGAGGGGCGGGTTTTCCAAGCCATTTTGGGGTTATTACCCCCAAAAAAAACACGTTGCTTGATAGTTAAAGTGGTTTTTTCGGGTATTTTTGGGGGAAAAAATCCAAAAAAAAAACTGGATTTTAAATTGGGGGGGGGGGGGACCTTTTCATTTTATGTGTATTCAATTTTTTTTTTCTTTCTATCCGGGGGGGGGGATTTTTAAAAAAGGGAAAAGGGGGGAAGAGGTTCAAAAGCCAAACAAAAAAGGATAATCAAAACCAGGTAAGTAAATTTTTGCCCCCTTCGGGGGGCCAGGAGGGGTTTTTTATGGAAAAAATAGATGAAATTAGTTAAAAAAACCAAAAAACGGGGGGGGGTTTACATACCCCCCCACACGGAATGAACACCAAAACCCCATCACCCCCACAGTATATTATAAAAAAAAAAAAAAATTTTAAAAAAAAAAAAAAGGGAAAAAAGGGAAAAAAAGGGGGACAAGGGAGAGGAGAAAAGGGGTGTTAATTATTTAATAAAATTATTTTTTAAAAATTATAAATATTTTAAATTTTTATATTATATAATTTTAAATATTTTTATAATTTTTGAAAAACATTTTAAAAAAAAGGTTTTTTATTTTTTTAAAACCCAAAAAGGCCCCCATTTTACCCCGGGGGGGGGAAACCCCATCTTAAAAAGGGATGCTGTTGGTTCTTTCCAAAGATGAAAGGGTTGGGGGGGACTTGTCCAAAGGATATTAAAATCTTCACCCCTTTTTTTTTGGGCCCCCCTTTTGGGGGCCCTTTTCCCCTCTAAAAGGGTTTAAAAAAGTTTTAAAAAGGGGGAAGGGGAAATTACAATTCCCAGCAAAAAAAACCCGTTTTTTTTAAATATCTTGTAATTTTTTTTTTGGGCACGTGTAGTTTTTTCCCTTTGAAAAAAAATTTTTTCTTTTAAAAAATTTTAAGAAGAGTGGGAAACCTTTTATTGCGGAGTAAAAACATAAATTTACAGATTAGGGGGAAAAAAAATTTTCGAAATTAAAAGCAACCCCCCATCATAAATTTTTCCTCGGTATTACTTGAAAAAAATCAGCCCCCCACCCCCCCTTAGTTAGGTGTGTCTTTTTCTTTTAAATTTTTTTTGTTTATGCACAAAAAGGGTGTTTACAAAAATCCCCATTTTTAAAATTTTTATTATTGTGTATGGTGTTTTAATATATTTGTTGTTTTTGGGTGGTTGTGTGGTTTGGTGTGGGTTGGGTTGTTTGGGGGGTTGGGGTGTTGTGGTTTTGGTTGTGTGGAATGGTTAAAAAAACCCCAACCCCCCCAAATCAAAGGGGGGAATCCTGATGTTTTTTATGATACTGTAGTCTTTTTTTTTCCCACCCACCCCCAAAAACCCAAAACCCCAAAATTTAAAATTTAATTATTTTTAATTTTTTTTTTTTTTATTATTATATATTTTTATAAAAATTTAATTTTTTATATATATTTATTTTTTTTGGGGCATTTAAGTAGTATAAAAGTAGGGGTTTTATGTTTTTTCCCCAAAAAAAACACACAAAAAAATTACCCCCCCTTGTATTTTTTGTTTGTGTAAACATGTTAACCCCAACCACCCCAAAAACCCCCCCCAAAACCCCCCCCAACCCACAACCAAACCCCCCCCCACCCCCAAATCAATATTAATAATTATAATATATAAAAAATATTTATATTATATATAAAATTAATTAATTAATTTTCATCCCAAAAATTTTAACCCAACCCCACCACACCCACCCACCCCCAAAACCCCACCACAAACCCCCCCACACCACCAACCCACAACCCCCCCAACCCCCACCAACCCCCAAAATAATTTTTTATAAATAATATAAAAAAATAAATTTTTAAAATATTTTAAAAGGTGTTGGGTTGGGGGGGTGTGGGGGGTGGGGGGGTTTGTGGGGGTGTTTTGGTTGGGGGTTGGTGGTTACACCAAAAAAAAAAAACAAAACCCAAAAACCCCAAACACACCCCCTATTACACATTAATTTTCCCCCCCTTTTTATGGGGTTATTAATTATTATTTTTTTTTTTTTTTTTTCTTTCTTTTTTTTTACGGGGTTTTTTCATGGTTTGAGCCGCCGGGGGTCACGCATGATAACTTAATTGTATTTTCATGTTGTGATTTTTCCCCTTTTGGGGGGTATTTGGGGGAGGGTCCCCCGTTCCTTTTTTTCCCCGGGGGGGGAGTTGCCGGTGTTAACCTTTAGATAAATCATTCTTCTATTTTTTTTCCCGGGGGGTTGGGGGGGCCCAAAACACGGGGGGCTTTTGGGGGCTGGGGGTTTTCCCCCCCCCACGGGGGTAGGTGGGCAATTTGAGGGGGGGAAAGTTTTCCCTTTTTCCCAAGGGGAAAAAAAAATGCGCCGGGGGGCCCCGGTGACTCCCAACCTTCGAACCTCAGATTTTTTCCGGGTTTTTTGGGCCAGTTTTTAAAAAAGGGGGGGGTATCATCCCCTTTGTCAATTTGGTTGAAAAAAAAAG
>NW_023643492.1:7500-9198 GCF_015228065.2 Penaeus monodon | reverse complement strand
AGGAGCTGCGGGTCTGAGGTGGGGTGCTGATACCCCTACTGTAGCCTCGTGTCACCTGCAAAACAAGCACGAGGTGCTGGCAAAGCACTAAATGTTCTTAATTACAGGATTTACTTTACTTTAATTACGTAAACAACTCAGGAACAACATGTCGAGCGAGATGAGAGGCCGGGCTCCGGGGTAACTCTCGGGTACAGTTTTGTGTTGTTGTTACTGCGTTTGAAGAGGTCCGAGCTCGCAAAAGCTTAACACGAGTGAAAACATTTTTTTTTTTTTTTTTTTTCTTTTTTTTGTATCAACCAGGGCATGTGCCAAGGTCATTAAGCCAATGGGTTTCTATTTATTTGTCAATCAGAAAGGTCTAAAGTTTTGTCTCCCTTAGAAAAGTGATTACTTACTATTATTTTTTCATCATTGATAAAGATTTGAAATTGTGAATTTCAATGTTTTTGTTCTGAAATAATTTTTATGTTTATTCTTTGTTATTGTATTTTGCAAGATCTTAGTATGTGTGCTATTGTGAGGTTGGTGTGGCACTGTAGGCACTGTGGAGGGAGGTCTTCTCAATATAGGGAGTGAGGGGGGTTTAAATCTCGTGGCATTGACCCTAAGACGGGCCAACACCACCTCCTCCCTTCTGCTTTCCTGTTAGCTGTGTCCCACTGTTCTATGTGGGTTTATGTTATTGTTTATTTGTAGGTTGGTCCACTCACTTTGCCACAGGAGATGTATTTTTGCTTTTATAAGAGACACAAAACACCTGAGATCTGTACGGACTATGCTAAGGTCCAGATCACCAGTTGACCCGGCTAGTTTGTCAGCCTGCTCATTGCCATGGATACCAGAGGGGCCCTGGACCATATTAGCTTGATTTATTTATTGGCACCATGTAGCTTACGAATGATATTACCCAGTAGTTCATTTTTGGTGGTTTCTAATGATTTAATGGCTTTAAGGGACAGATATCATTAGAGTCGGTTAATGATTTCCAGTTTCGATCATTGATTATGATAATCACTTTAATTATGCCTACTTTCTGCTATGATGCACCATAACGACCGTAAGGTAGTCTGTTGTGGATGCTAAACATCATTAACTAGATAATGATTCCGGTATGGTCATTGATTACGTTAATCACTTGCGGTACGGCCATTTGGTTACGTAAATCGATTTGCGGTTTCCGGTTCTCATTAACCTACATTTTTGTTTACACCCTCATGTCGTACGTGAGGTGGGTAGTTCTGTCCCTTGCATCTACTTCACAAACACATAAACACAAACACCCCACTATAAAAATAGAAATTTACTATAATGATATATATATATAAATATAGATGTATATATATATATTCAAATTCTATAAATATATATTAAAATATAGATTATATATAAAAATATAAAAAAAAAAATATATATAATATTTTAAAATATATGTATATATATATATATATATATATTTTAAAATAGTAATTAAATTATCCATAATATAAAATATTTAAAATAAAATATATATAGTATATATAGATATATTATAAATATCTTTGAAAAAATTTTTTATATTTAATATATATATAAAAATATTTATAAAAAAAAAACAAAAAAAACCCACCCCAAAAATTTTTTTTTTTTTTTATTTTTTTTTGTTTTTTTTAAAAAAATTTTTTTTTAAAATATTTTAAAAAATTTTTTTTTAAAATT
>NW_023643492.1:0-2500 GCF_015228065.2 Penaeus monodon | reverse complement strand
GGGGGGGAAAAAAAAAATTTTTTTTTTTGGAAAAAAAAAAAAAGGTTTTTTAAAAAAAACCCCCCCCCCCCTTTGGAGGGGGGCCCCTTTTTTAAAAAAAAACCCCCTTAATTTTTAAAAAATTTTTTAAAAAAAAAAACCCCCCAAAAAAAATTTTTTTTTAAAAAACAAAAGGGGGAAAAAAAAAAAAAGGGGGCAGGGGCCCGGGGGGGGGAAAAAAAAATTTGGAAAAAAAAGGGGGGGAAAAAAAAAACCCGGGGTTTTTTTTAAAAAATTTAAAAAAAACCCCCCCCCCCAAAAAAAAATTTTTAAAGGGGAAATAAAAAAAGGGGGCCCCGGGGGTTTTAAAAGGGGAAAAATTTTCCCCCAAAAAACAAAAAAAAAAAAAAAAGGGCCCTTTAAAAAAAACCCAAAAATTTTTTGTTTTTCCCAAAAACCCCCGGTTTTTTTTTCCCCTTTTTTTTGGGGGAAAAAAAAAAAAGAAAAAAAAAAAAAAAATTTTTTTTAAAATTAAAAAAAAAAAGGGGGCCCCCCCAAAAAAACCCCTTAACCCCAAAAAAAAAAATTTTTTTTTCCCCCCCAAAAAGGTTTTCCCCCACCGGAAAAGGAAAATTGGAAAAAAAAAGGGGGGAAAGTTTTTAAAATTTTAAAAAAATTTTTTAAAAAAAAAAAAACCCAAAAACCCGGAAAGGGGGAAAAAAAAACCCCCCCCCCCCCTTTGGGGTTCTAATTCCCCCTTTTTAAAAATTTTTTTAAGGGAAAAGGGGGTTTAAAGGGTTCCCCCGGGGGAAAAAAAGGGTTTTTTCCCCAAAAAACCCCCCGGGGGCCCCCCCCGGGGGGGGGGGCCCCTTTTTCCCCCAAAAAAAAAAAAAGGGGAAAAAATTTTAAATAAATTTTATAATAAAAAATTTTTTTAATAATTTATTTTAAAAATTTAAAAATAATTTTTTAAATAAAAAATAAATTAGATTATTAAATAAAATATTTATTTTTAATAATATTTTTTTAAAAAAAAAATTTTAAAAAAAATTCACAAAAAAAAACAAAAAAAAAACCCCAAACAACAAACCCCCCAACCCAATTATACCAAAAAGGACAAAATGGAACAACATTTTTTCCCCAAACAAACACACAGACCAACCGGGAAAACCAAACCAACACCAAACCAAAAACAAAAAAACGACAACCCAAAGGGGGATTGAAAAGTGATTCAAAAAAAGGGCCCAAATGTGAAACCAGCCCTGGAAAAAATTTGTCTGAAAAATTAAAGGTGCAAGGGACCCCAAGTCAGGACTGCTAGGAAAAAACCTGAAAGGAGTGAAGAATTGGCAAAGAGGGGGGGGAAGAAGTAGTTTATTTGAACGCTAAAAAGGAAAAGGAAATTGCCAAAACAGCCCCCTTAGGCTTTGAAAAAATAAGGTCACAGTAATTCAGCAACACCTTAGAAGGATGGAAAGGTGTCCAAATTTGGAAAAAGAATTTTTTAAAGATAATAATGGCAATTTTGTTCAAAGAGAGGTCCACAGTTTAAAAATTAAAGGAATTTTACCGAATACCCGGAAGCGATTTCGGCAACAACTGGGGATGTTTCGGACGCTTTTTTTTAGAGAAGAGACCAACTTTAGTCGCTCCCCCCAAGGAGGACAGAAAAGGAGGCCCAAAACAAGTGAGGGGGCCCAGGACCCGAGGGGGGGGGTTTTACAAAAAAGGGAAAAAAATTTTGGGACAAGCTTTAACAAAAAAAAACCCGGGTCGATTCAATGATTTGAAGTTTTTGGAACCCGGGGGTAATACCTTCCAATTTACCTTCTGATAGATTTTCCAAGAGGTTTTAAAACCCCTGTCGGAAGCGTTGGCAAAAAGGAAAATACCTTTAGCGAAGGCGTGGGGGGGGGAAAAAGGCGGATCGGGGTACATTTAAACCTGCCCTTCGGAAGGAGAAAAGTTCGAAGAGGTTCACAGAACTTTAAGAAAGAAAGGAATTCTTGTCAAAGCTCCCTATGAAGGTTGTAGCTTAGTAAGCCGCTTTGCTTGGGAACGTCCCAAAAAGGTAATTTTAGAAAAATGTTAACAATTTACCCCCCGGGGGATTGTTGAGCATTTTTTTGTTTTTTTTTAAAATTGTTTAATCGATGCTCCAATGGTTCACCGGGGACATAATAGCCTTTAAACCCCTTTGATTCCCATTCCGGGTTCCAAAATAGATTTCTTTACAAATTAAAGTTTCGTGGGAAGCGATCATCTTCCTATTTTGTTTAAATATTCATGCGACACCAGTGAGAACGCCTTCAGCGCCTAAATTTAACGTAAAAAGCAGACTGGGTCGCCTTCACAAGGACGTCAAGCTCGAACTTGTTGGAGAAACCATTGATGATAAAGTAAACATATTCAAATTTCGATTATGGGAAGCAGCATTGCATCCATTCCCTTTTACGAAGCGTTAAATAAGTTCCTTTGGGGGGCCCCGATTGCCGCGGGGGCCGGGGCCCCCCCCAAAAAT
>NW_023643491.1:0-9199 GCF_015228065.2 Penaeus monodon | reverse complement strand
CAATTTAAAACTTTGTGATGAAAAAAACAAAAGCAATCATAACGATAGACGTGTTTATTATGTCTAATCTTTAATTTTTGTGTACGAAATTTTTAAAATACTTATTTTAATACGTATTAAAATAACATAAAAAATATGTATAAAAAAAACATCACACACCACCACAATTGCATGTGGTGGGGGGGGTATACTTTTTATATTTTTGGGTGTGTTGTTCGTGGAGTGTGACTGTGTGTGGTGTTTTTTTGTATACAATTTTTTTTATATTTTAAATATGTAAAAATTGCTGACAGATTTTTTATTAGATCATCGCACTGGGGAAATGAAACATAAAGCCACACACACACACAACCCCCACACCCCAAACACAAATATAAGATATAAAAATTAATATATTAGAGTAATATATATATTTTATATATAGATATATATTATAATATATATAAAAAAATATATATATATAATAATATTATAATATATATTTTATTTTTTAAAATTTTTTTAAATATAAATGCTATGTGACATTTTAAAAATGGATCCAATTTAATAAAAATATAATTATTTAATATAATATATTATATTATATTATATTATAGATATATATTTTTAAAAATTTGTCATGCATTTTTAAAAGGGCATAAGCATATATATTATATTATATATAATAATTTTAATAATAATAATTATATTAATTATAATATAATTTATGCATATAAGCCATTATACAAAATCATGAAAATTATATATATATAATAATATATAAAATATATATATATAATATATAAATTAATATATATATTTTATAAAAAGTATATATATTTAATTATATATATTTATATTATTATTGTATATTAAAATTATATAATATACATATTTTAATTTTTTATGTATATATATATATATATAATTTATAAAAATTAATATATATATTATATATATATTATATAAAAATTTTTTATATTGTGTGTGTGTGTGTGTGTATATATAATATTATAGATATATTAGATAGTATATATTAGATTGTTTTTGATTTAAATATTAAAAGTATTAAAAAAAAAAGTTTTTTATTTATTAAATTGATGATATAGCTGTATATTACATATCAGATATGAGGTAGATAACATAGTTATAATGGATAGATATCAGAATATATAAATAGATATGACATAGATAAACATAGATATCTATATATCTATGTATATGAAGATACATATATAGATATATATATATATAGATTATTAATATATATATATAAAAGATATATATATATTCATATATGGATAGTATAAACATATATATAATACATATATATATATAAGATGAGATAGATATTATAAGTGAGATAATATATTTAGTTTATATATATATCTAAGTTATATATATATATATATATTATATTATATATATATAGACAATATATATATATATGTACACACACACACACACACACCATATATGTGTGTTATAAAGTATATATATATATATAATAGATATAATATATACATATCTATTCTGAATAGAGAGAGATATATAGAGATATATGGATATAGTATAGGAGATAGAGTATAGATATAGTAAACCTAGTATGATAAGAGGACGATGATATAGAGATATATATTGAAATAGATAGATATTAAGATAATATAATATAATATATATATATATAGAGAGAGATATATAATATAGACATATTATATATAGATATATACATGAGAGATATATATAATGATATATATACTATATAGATATACATAATAATATATAATGATAGATAATACATATATATATATATATCTATATTACATTAGAAATTATTACATATATTATCAGTATTATAAAAACATAATCGAAACAGACATCGCTAGTATATAGAGATATAAATTATATATTCTAGATATAATAAGTATTATATATATATATATATATCTATATATATAATATATATGTATGTATGTATATTATATATATGGTGTGTGTGTGTGTGGTGTGTGTGTGTGGGGTGTGGTATGTGGTGTATATATATATATATATATAATATATGTATATATATAGTATATATAGATAGATATATATATATAGATATGTATACGATATAGACATATATAGAATATATATATCATATATAATATATATATATATAGATATATATATATATAATAGAAGATATATATAATATATTACATCATAATGGGTGTGCGTGTATATAACATACATGTATATATGTATAGATATATACATATGATATATATTCTATATATCTATATATACATATATATATAACTATACGATATATATATTTATAGATAGTTTATATATAAATATTATATTATATATATAGATAT
The DNA here is from genome assembly GCF_015228065.2 of Penaeus monodon. Classification (NCBI taxonomy): domain Eukaryota; kingdom Metazoa; phylum Arthropoda; class Malacostraca; order Decapoda; family Penaeidae; genus Penaeus; species Penaeus monodon. Next base: position 6,857 of record NW_023643491.1, on the reverse strand, counting down.
TATATATCTAATAGACATGTGTGTATATATATACATTAGTATATATGTATATCTATCTTTATTATATATTATATATTATATATTATATATATAATATATATATATATTAGTATGTATATATATATATATCATAATATATAGATATATATATATAATATAATGATATATAGATATATATATATATAATAGGATATAATAATTACCAGTATATTTGATTAATGTTGGATATTATGCATAGATATGTATATTCATATGTATATATATATGATATATATACTATCTATATATAGATATATATAATATATATAATATAGATATACATATGAATACGCATATATATGCCTATACACAAATTAATACAAATATATATGGTAATGCTATATATATATAGAGAGATCGTATATATACTATATAATATATATAGATATATATATATATATATCAAGACAACATCACATATATACATACATACATTAACATACTTCATACATACACATAGCTATATATACATACAATAATATGTGTGTATATACACACACATAATATCTATGTATTAATCAAAATTCAGTTCAACCATAAAACCTGTCATAAACAGCATATAGAATTAGCTAGGTGCCCAAGTAGTTCTATAGGATTCCCCATCCTAGCTAATCCCCAAGACTGATCCCTTACCCTGTGTTCGCCTCTTCAACCTTTTCAGTCACGTAGGGTTCCTCAGAGAAAAGTTAACGACGATTCCAATAAAAGAAACACACTTTTGCAGAGCTCTCCAGAGAAAGCAGTCAGTTTACACAAAGTAAGTAAATAATGAAGAGCTATGTATTTACATTAATGCGACATTTTCTTTTCTTTTTATACCCTCTTATACCTTGCTGTCTCTCTTTCTCTCCTATCTACACACAACACACACACACACGCACACTACACAACACACACAAATTACATATATATATATATATTATATATATATATATATATATATATATATATAGATATATATTTGCTTATATATAATTATATATAAAGTATATATATCATCATATGTGGTCATATATAATATTAGATTATGATATAGATATATATATATAGTACATATATATATATATATATATATATATATATATATGCACATATATATATAAATAGTATAACATCGATATATATATATATGATATATATAGATATATTATATAAATATATATATAGTATATAGTACACACTACACGCAGAAGGTGTTAGTGTTTGTGTGTGTTATTCTTTTTTGGTATCATATATTATATATATATATATATATAGATATATATATATAATATATAAATATATATATATAGATATAATAGATAGAGTATAATATCTATATATATATAGATATATATATATATATATATATATATACACACACCACACACGAAGTGTGTGTGTGTGTGGTTTGTATATATATAGATATCTATATATATAATAGATTTATATATTATATATAGGTATATATATATATAGAGTATATATATAGACTAGCAGATACATGATATATGGATATACATATATATAGATATAATATATATATATATATGAAATATATATATATATATATATACATATATATATATATATATATATATATATATATATATAATATATAGATATATATATATATAATATATATACAAACCACACACACGCACTTCCAGGTGTGTGTTATTATATATTATATAATATTTATAGATATAATTATAATTATATATATTATATATATATATATATATATATAATAGATAATATATATATACATCTATGTATAGGCATAGATAATTCCACCCACCAAAGAGAAAACGACACCGAAACACGGGACACTCTGTGATATATATATAGAGTATAATATATAAGATATAGATATATAGTATAAGATATAATAGATATATAATAGAGATATATAACATGATATAGATAGATAGATATATAATACTATAGCATATATGTAATGATATAATATATATATAAAGGTATGTATAGATATATATATATATATGATAATATAATAGTATATATATTTATATAGATAGATATATGAAAATGTAGAGATTACATACACACACACACAAAGCATATATATGTAATTATATAATCTAGCATATATAGATATAGATATTAATATATGATAAATATATGATTCTATTATTATAAACGTATATAATGTAACACACACACAAACTCAATATATGTAATTATAAATATATATAGATATAATATCTATAGATCATAGATCTCTATATATATATAAGATATATCTATATACATACATACAATATATAAGCACTCACATACACACATACATACACACATAGGTGGATGGATATTATATAATATATATATATATATAATATATATATATAATATATATATATAGTTATATATATATCCATCCACATATGGGTGTGTGTATGTGTGTAGTGAGTGCGTATATATAGTATTATGTAGATATATTAATTAGTTATATATTATATATTTATAGATATATTATATATATTACCATATATCTATATATTAATACATATATATGAGTTGTGTGTGTGTGTATGTAAAATATATTTAATATTATATATATAATAGATCTTATTATATATATTACTATATATATATATATATTATAATATATAATATACCTACTATAGATATAGTATATATAGTGATATATATTTATATCTATATTATTATATATATATATATAAATATATCTAATATATGTAGTAAATATATATAGCACATATATATTACAATATATAATATATATTATATATATATATATGACATAATATATCTATAAAGAAGGTCCGCGTTTTGGGTGTTTTTCTTTTGTTGTATATATATATATGCATACACATATACATATATAATATATATTATAATATATATATTATATATATATATATATATAGATATAAAAAAAAAATATATAAGTATATATTATATATTATATAATATATATATACACACACACCGAATGTGCGTGTGTGGGGTTTTATATATTATATTAAATATTCTATATATATCTACTATTATATATATATATATATATAATAAAGATAATATAGTATATATATATATATATACATATATAAGCGATAAAGATAGGATATGAGAGATATATATAGATATATACACACATATATGCAATTATATGATATATATAGTATATATAGAGATAGAGAGATAGATATAATTATATAGATATGACGTGATATAGAGATATACGATACATATACATAATAGACATAAAATAGATATATAAATATATATTATATATCTAGTATACAGATATCAATACATATAGATACTATATATATATATATATAATATATATTATATATATATATATAATAATATATATATCTATAATAGACAATGACATAATATACTATATATAATATAAGATACTATAGATATATAGATATAGATATATATATATATGTATATATATATATAATTATATAGGGACATACATATAGCTGTATATATTTTTAATTTTTAATTATCATATGCATACAGATATAATATCTATATATATATATATATGATATATATATATATATATATATATATAGTATATATACAAAAACCACACACACACACACTCCGGTGTGGTGTGTGTATTATATATATAATATATCATATAGATATATGATATATTATATATAGATATAGATAGATAGATAGATAGATAGATATATATTGATATATACAGAGATATATTATAGATAATATAGATAATAGGAGATATGTACAAAAAAAAGATAGAACACACACAAACACGCACATTCTGCGTGGTGTGAGGCGGGACATATATAAGTAGATATATAGATATAGTATTAGATAGATATAGAGATAATAGAGTATTTATTATAGTATATAAGAGAGATATATATATGTGCATAGTATCATAATAAGATAATATATATATATAATCTAAGATATATATATATATAGTATATTATAGAATAGGTGTGAGTGTATATATACTCTACACACATATATGTATATATAGATTTATATATAAATAATATCAGATATATATATAGAGATATATATAGAGATTAGCTATATATATATATATATATATATATATGTATATGTGTGTGTGTGTGTGTGTGTTGTGTGCGTGTGTGTGTGGCGGTGTGTAGAGAGAGAGGAGAAAGTAAGAGAGAGAAGAGCGTAGAGAGAGGTAGAAAAAGAAGATTCCATTATGTAAAATACATAGCTCTTCATATTTACTTACTTGTGTAAACTGACTCTTTCTTGGAGAGCTCTGCAAAAGTGTGTTTCTTAATTGAATCGTCGTTAACTTGTCTCTGAGGGAACCCTAGCTGACTGAAAAGGACGAGGCGAAACACAGGGTAAGGGAATCAGGTTTGGGAATTAGCTAGGCTGGGAATCCCATATAGGAAACTACTTGGTTGCACCTATGCATAATTCTTATATGAATGGAAGAAAGGTTTAAATAGTTCGAACTGAATTTGTATTAATAGATAGATACTATATGTGTTGCTGTATATACACACATTATAGGATGTATACATATATATGTATGTATGTATGAATGTATGCATATATGTATGATGCATATATGTATTTATGGATGGATATTTATATATCATATATATATATATATATATATATAGAGATATATAGATATATATATATATAGATTACCATGTAATATTTGTTAATAATGTGGTATATATGCATATATATTGAATCATACTGTAGATAGTTTAATTTAAAAAATTAAATATATAGATATAGACACCTCATATATATATATATATATTATATATATATATACATAGAATATACACTACGATGGCAGTATACAACATTAACAAAATACAGGGTAATTATATATATATATAGAGAATAATATGTAGTACTTATATATATATCATATATATATATATAGATATATATATATATACCATATATATTATATAATAATGTAATATATATAATAGAATGAGTATACATACATATATTATATATATTATGTACCACCTACCCCCTATATATATAGATATATAAATAGACGATATATAGAAATATATATATATATCTATATATAATTATATTATAGATATATATAACATATATACATGGATCATATCACACTATGGTATATATATTATTGATATAGATATAATATATATATATATAGATATATATGTATACTATACACAACGGATCTTATATATATATAGATATAGTAATAATATATTCTATATATATATATATATAGAGATATTACTACACAATACACACACACACACACCCACAACACACACCACACACCACACTCACTATCTATATACCATACATACACATATATATATATTATATATATAGATAATATATATATAGATATATATACTATAGAGAGATATAATATAGATATGAAGTACCATGTAATTGATCAATGGTGGTATATGAAGTATATATGTATATGTTATCATCGTATATATATTGATATATACATTATATAATACAGATTATATAGAGTATATATATGTATAAGAGATATATATATATATAGATATATATATATAGATATGGTAATATGATAGAATGAGATGTATACATATATAATATATGCTGTGTCTAGTATACCCTATATGTTTTATATATATATATAGTAATATAATATATCAGATATTGTTATATATATATATATATATATATAATATATCTATATATATATACAGATATATATATAAATCTAATATATATACACACATATATGTGTGTGTGTGTGTGTGTGGTATACATATTAGACATATATCTATATAATTAATATATATATATAGAATATGGATATGAGTAGATATATATATATATAATAAATATAGTATACTATATATATATAGTATATATATATATATATATATATATAATATATATGGTGTAGTGCTAACATACTATAGATAAGATATATATATATATCTAGAGTATTGATATATATCATAGTATAAGAGAATAGCGAGATAGAAGTATATAGATTCATTTGTATACATATATATATATATAATATGTTATATAATATATATATAAATAATCTTAGATTAGATATATATAGGATATTAATATATATATATAGTAGATACATAATAATAGATATATATAACTATATGATATATAACTAATATATAGATCGAATTATATATATATTATATATAATACGACACACAACACACACACACATAGATATAAATATATATATATATATATATATAGAATATATAAGAGAGAGATATATAGATTAGATATATATACAGTATATATATATATATATATATATATATATATATATAGTATATAAAATATATATCTATATATATCATAGATATATAGATAGATATATATATATATGCATATATAGCACACAATACAAATATGCATGACAAGTATAATATATATAATATATATATATAGTCATATTAACATAGATATATATATATATAGATTATAGATATATAGATGCATTTATAGATGTATATTTATATATATATATATAATATATATATATTATACATATATTACAATATTATATAATATTATATCATATATATATATATGTGTAAGTGTGGGGTGGGTTTTTTTGGGTGGTGTGGTGTGTGTGTGCGTTAGGATACATTTACACAGTGCGAATGTATTAAAAAAAATGGGCTATGCATATGTATACATATATATAAAAATATATAAAAAAAACTGTATACAAACACACACACACACACACAGTCAACACCACACTAGACACACCACAACATATATATTATGATACACACCACACATGCATATATGTGTGTGCTGTGTGT
>NW_023643490.1:0-7500 GCF_015228065.2 Penaeus monodon | reverse complement strand
TAATATATATTATATATATATATTATATATACACACACACACACGGTTGTGTATTGTGTGGGGTGTGTATTATAAAAAATTATTGGTGTGTAAGTATGATTTATATAATATATGCATATATAAAAATTATATAATATTATATATATATATATATATTATTTTATATATGCATATATATATATATTAATATATATAATATATTTATATATATATATATATTTATATATATATATATATTGTTGTGTGTGGGGTGTGGTTGTGGTGTGTTTGGGGTGTGTGGTGTTGTGGGGTGTGTGTGTGTGTGTGTGTGTTTTGGGGGATCATCCATACATATATATATATTGTGTTTGTTTATTAATATATAATTAATTATATATATATATAATATATAAATTAATGTAAAATATAAAGTATGTATATCTACTTTTATCATCTACACATTATATATCCTGCATTTTAAACATATATAATTATATATTTTATATTTTATATTTTAAAATAATATATTGTGTGTGTGTGTGTGTTGGGGTGTGTGTGTTTGTGTGTGTGTGTGTGTGTGTGGTTTTGGTTGTGTTTGTGTGTGTATGTGTGGGGGAGTGGTGTGGGGTTTTTACAACACACCACACACACACACACACACACACACACACACACACACAATATATATATAATTAAATATATTATAATATATTGGAGAGAGGAGAGAAGAGAGAGAGAAGAGGAGAAGAGAGAGAGAAGGAGAGGAGAGAGAGAGAGAGATAAACCCGTTTGGGGAGAACTTTTCAATGCAGCTCAGTGCCAGCCCCGGGCCCGGGAAAAAAAAGGGGAAGGTTGGGGCAGGAGGGCATTCGGCGTAAAAAAACAAGACATGATGGGGATATTCGGTGTGGCGACCCTAGGGGAGAAGAAAGAAGAAGAATTTTATATATCTATAATCTATCTATCTATCTAAATTAATATATATTTTATATATATATATATATATATATATTAATATATATATATATATATATGTTTCTTTAAAAATGTATTGTGTGAAAGTTTAAAAATACTACAAAGAAAAGGAAAAAAAGATAGATAAAAAATAAATAAAAACGATGTATAGTAGGTATATGTACACCATTACAACATAAAAACCACACGCAGAGACAAAACACAACACACCCCACACACCACACACAACACAAAAGCACACAACACACACCACAAACACACATATATATATTAAAATATATATATATTTATTTTAAAAATATATATATATGTATATATATATTATAATTAAAAATTATATTTTTTTTTTATATATATTTTAATTTCACTGTAGGTATTGTATTATGTTTGTTATTTATAATTTTGTTATTTTTTTTTTTATTATTTAAAATTTTTATTTTTTTTATTAAAATTTCATACGTGTAGTTTGTTTATTATATATATTTTTTAATATATTTTATTTTTTTTATATTTATTAATTTTAAAATTACATATATTTATTTTTTTTTTTTTTTTTTTTTTTTTTTTTCATAAGTGTAGGTAAGATATTGCATATTTATATTTATAATATATTTATTTTTTTTTAAATTTTATTTTTATTTATTAAATTTAAAATTTTTATATTATATAATATATATTATAAATATACATATATATAAAAAAGAGAAAAGGGGGAGGACAGGAGAGGAGAAAACAGAGGGGAAAAAGGGAGAGGAGAGAGAGGAGAGAGAGAGAGAGAGAGGAGGGGAAAAAAGAGAGAGAGAGAGAGGGGGGAGGAGAGAGAGAGGGGAAGAGAAAGAAAAAGTGAAACGCTTTTCTTTAAATAAAAAAAACGACAGGCCCTCATTTTCCCCTTACGTGGTGGATTTCGGGGCGACAGTAGAGCTTTCCCATGGCAAATCACGCGCGGGTTTCTTTTTGTTCCATTGCCGTTATAACATCAAGAAATGTTTTTGGAAATCTGGGGAAAAGCCGTTTTAAGACTTTTCCCCCAAAAAAGGGGTTGTAAAAAAAATTTTTGAATAACTTTGCTTTTATTTTACGTGTACTTGAAATTATAAGCACAGGAATTTAGTGCTGTTTTATTTTTGTGGGATATGTGGAATTTGCTTGCATATGTGTGCGTTTTTAGTTTGTACACTACAATAATAAAACACCACACCTCCTCAAACCCTCACAACACAAATGCTTAGTTTGGTAGGGGAAATGGGGTTTTCGTTCATATATACTCTTTGTCTTTGTAAAAAACATGCTAAGAAGAATTGTTATTACGAAAAAATTTACACAAAAAACGGTTGTTATTCCACCCATATAGATTACTAAGGAAAAGGCCCCTGGATTAGGTTCCCTTGAAAGGGGAATTACGGTAGTACTTTGAACATACCCGCTCTCGCCAAAGGTACAACCAGAGTCGGAGGAATTGGGAGAATTTAAGGAATAATGAACTCGAACCGGAAGACCCGACCCAAAAGTCATTTGACTTGACGCTGAAACCCGTCAGGACGGGGAAAAATTGTACATGTGCATGAAGTTGTTTGAATTCCCCTCTCTTTCACCCAATTTTTCGTTTTTCAAAAAAAATTTAAAAATTATATAGGGAGCACTGGGAATATGAAAATGGCGGATTTATGAAAAAAAGTGGATCACCTCTCGCTCCTCCTTACTTTACATATCAGCCCCCGTCTAGACCCCTTACAAAAAGGAAGTCATGTATGTTTAGTAGGGTAAGATAACGATCAAATAGCGAAAAATAGCGATTGAAAACGATGCATAAATAGGGTTGGATAAATTTCCCCTATAAAAGTTTATGTACAGGCTTTTTTTTGGGGAGAAAACTTTAGGCTTTAGCTCGTTTTGCTTCGTCTTGTCGAATTCGAAAAAACAGTCGGGTGCCAACCTGACATAGGGGAAAACAAAACCGCAATTTTGGAGCCAAATTTTTCGAAGGGGAAGACAGATGTTTCGCGAAAAGAACCGAATGGACGCATTTTAGTAGAAGTAAAATTAACGAGGAAAAATTTTTCCCATCCCTTGGGTTTTTACTAAAACTGAAGAAGACAAAGGATTTTTTATATTTACATACTTAGGTCAAAGATAATGAAAAACTAGATAAAAAAAACGTCCCCACATTTTTATAAATTTTTTAGAAGGAAATGTTCTCCTATCCAAGTTTGAAAAAAAAACTAAAGGGAAAAAAACGGTTTCAGACATCTCAGGGATGGTCCCAAACAGATAAGTAAAACACTTAGCAAAGCTTTTTTTAGACTCCCGTTAATATTTGGTGCACGATATGATCGTAACTTGTAGTAAACGAATCGCAATGGCGATAGAAAAAATAAATTGTCAATAGAATTTTTTTGCGTTCACTTTTCCGTCGTCATCTGTGTTTGTTTCCTTTGGACGTCATGAAATCGGGGGCAGCTTGGAATTTTCTTTTCCTTCTTGAAAAAATCATCTTATATAGAACTGTGTCATGTTTTAACATTAACTGCATAAAGGAGTTATAGCTTTTCTCAGAAATGTTTTGAAGTGTCTAAAATTTTCAAAAAACCACCCGGGAAAATACTCTCTCTCCAGCCCCTAATTTGGGACTAGACGCCTGATTACACAATCCCCACCCCTCCCCCTTTTCTTTGACCCGGTCCGCCCCCGCATGACCCCCTTCCCCCCTGGGTTATGCCACTGCCCGAGTTTTTTTCATTTTTTGTTTTTTTTCTTGAAATCAAAAAATGATCCAGTTGCGTTCCCCTTTGGGGCACCCCGCATTTGATGTCGTTATGATGGAATGCTGATTGACGGTTTTCCCATACTAAAAAAAAACAGACTTCCAGAGCCCCCCCTTTTTTTGAATTTTTTAAAAACTGTGATTGAAATTTGATTTTTTCATTTTTAGTTTTTACGCCGATTTTTGAATATAGGGACGTAAAAAATTTAAAATTCGCAGATTTTAGTTTTTAATGCAGCAATGAAACTTCTTATCTAAACGAATGGGCTTTAAAAGGAAAAAACTTACTTTTTTGGCATCTTTACAGGAATAAAGATAAAAAGATGTTATGTATTAATACCTAAATAATATTTTTTAAAACACAAAAGTTTTATCAAAAATTTTTGGGGCGTTTTGATTAGTATGTAACCTTTGTAACACCTGTGACCGTTTTTTGATCTTTATTGTATCCCTAGCGGCGTGTAAGAAACCCCCTCTCGGCTGAGAACAAAAAAATACACCAAAAGGACCATCTTACAAACCCTACTATAAATGGGAAACTAAGACTTCTGATTCCCTTTGTTTGGGGGGAAACGGGATGGGCGAAAAGAAGCCAATCTTATGATTTCAGGTGAGATATGGAGTGGTTATACTGTTTGGGGGGATAGTTAGAAAAACCCCCAAAAAAAGAGAGAGAGGGGAAGAAGAGAGAGAGAAGAAGGGAGAAAAGAGAGAGAGGAGAGAGAGAATAAATAAAATTCCAATAATTTTTAGCTGCAAAAGACCCATTTGTCAGAAATTTGAGGTCAGATATAAAGCTTTTTGACCCTTAGAAAAACTTAGCATCCCGGAATAAGGCGAATAATTGTAGAATTTAGGAGACAAAAGGGTTCGGTATCTGGAGTTAGATTTGGCCCATTGCGAAAGTATGTTGTAGAAGTTGGGGCTTTGTTACTAGTCAAAGGAGACACATAGCTTCCAGGTGGGGAGGGAACGCGGGTTTCTGCAACAGTTGCGGGCGTTTGGAAAATTTCAACCCCCCTTTGGGGGATTTAAGGCGGCTTTTTTTTTTGGGTGGGGGGGGGGTGGGTTTGGGTGGTTTTGGTTTTTTTTGGGGGGTTTTTTTTATAAAAGACGGGGGCCAAAGTCCTTATAATACAAAAAAAAAAAATTTGAAAAATAAATCATTTTAAAAAAAATTTAAAAATAAATAATAACCCTTCACAAAAAAACCCAAAAACCCCCCCCCGGGGGAAAAAAAAAAAAAAAAAGGGGAAAAAGGGGGAAAAAACGGGGGAAAAGGGGAAAAAAGAATTAAAAAAAAAGGAAAAACAAAAAAAGGAAAAAAAGGGGGAAAAAAAAAGGAAAAAAAAAAGGGAAAAAAACCCCCCCCCCAAAAAAAAATAAAAAAATTTAACCCCCCCCCCCCCCCAAAAACCCCCCCCTCCCCAACCTCCCCCCCCTCCCCCCCAAAAAAAATAAAACCCAAAAAAAAAAAACAAAAAAACGTGCTAATCCCCGGGGGGTTTGGGGGTGCAGAAAAAAGCTTTAAAATTTTTTTTGATAAAGGATTATGGGGGGGATCCCTTTGTCTCCTCTTTATTTTTCCTTTTTCTTCCCCTTTTTTTCTCTTCTCTCTCTCTTTTTCCCCTCTCTCTCCTCTTTCCTCTTTTACCAAAAATCCTTAAATAACCGATACGTTGATTTTCCTTAATAGCCTATATGTATTTTTTTTCCTTTTCCTTTTCCCTTGAAAAATAATAAAAATTAAAAAAAAAAGGGGAAAATTTTGGGACATATAATAAGAATAAAAGAAAGAAAAAGGAAAAAAAAGAAGAGGAGAAGAAAGGGAAGATTAAAAAGAAAAAAAAAAAAAAAAAAAAAAAAAAAAAAAAAAAAAAACAAAAAAAATAAGGGGGAAAGAAATTAAAAAAAAAAAAAAAAAAAAAAAAAAAAAATTTTTAAAAATAATAAAAAAAAATAAAAATTTGAAATTAAATATTTTAAAAAAGGAAATTTTAAAATTTACGAAAGAGGGGAACGGAAGATTAGAATAACCTTTTTTTACTATTAATAATTAACCAAACTTTTACATTTAAAAAATAAATAATTTTTTAAATTTTACTTTTTAAATTTTAAAATTATTATTTTATTTTATTTTATTAATAAAATTATTTTTAAAAATTATTAATTATTATTTTTTATCAAATTTTTTACCATTATCATTTTACCATATTTCGTTATTATTTATTATTAATTATTTTTATTTTTATTTTATATTTTTATTTTTATTATTTTATTTTTATCATTATTATTATTTTATTAATTTTTAAAATTATTATTATTATATTATTATTATTTTTATTATTTTTTCATTTTTATGAATCTTTATATCATCATTAAGTATGACTTTTTTATCTTTAATTTTCCTTTATATATATAATATATATATTTTTATTATTTTATATATATATGAATATATATAATAATATATATAATAATATTAGAATATTTATATATATATATATTTAAAATATATATTTTTATATATTATATATATATATAATATATTTTCTGTGGTTTATATATATATATATATATATATATATATATATATATAAGGAAAAATTAATGAAAAAATAGTCATATTATGATGGATAATGATAATAGAAATAATATGATAATAATAAAATAAATAATAATAAATAAAAATTTTAATATAAAAAAATAATAATATAATAACAATAGTAATAATAAAATAATGATAATAAACTAAAATAAATAATGATAAACTAAAATAATAAAAATATTATAATAAAAAAAAAAATTTAAAAATAATAATAATGATGTGATGATGATATGATAAAAATGATAATGTAAAATGATAATGGTAAGAAAATAAAAAATAGTTTTAAATAAGGTATTAAATCAAACAAAATTTCCAGCAAATCCCAATCTTTATCAAAATGAAGTTATAAAAATGTTATACGAATTAGATAATAAAAAAATAATTAAATGTCTGATAAAAATAAAAATAATCATAAAAAAAATAAGTAAGATAAAATAATTTGATAAAAATAATGGAAACGCGATGGTAGAAATTTATATTAAAAATAATGTAACGTTAATGGAATAGAAATAAAAACGCAATAAAATGATGAGAGCAATGATAAAAAAAAATAAAAACAGTAATGTAGTAAAAAATAAAAATAATGATATTGTAAAGATAAGAATGGGAAAAGATAACATTTTAAATAGCAAAAAATGTTCACAGGATTAAAAATAACAAAATAAAAATAATGATAATGGTAAAATAATAATAATTATTTTTATTTTATTATTATATTATTATTTTTTATTATTATTTTTTATTATTATTATTATAAAAAAATGATAATAATGATAATAATGTTAATAATAATGAATAATAGTAACAAAAATGACAATAATAAAATAAAAAATAATCAATATAATAATAATAAAGAAATAATAAAAATAAAGATAATGTAAAAATAACAATAATAAGACGAAATAATGTAATAATAATAACAACAACATTGATAAAATAATAAAATGAATAATAACAATTAATAAAAATAAAATAATAATTATAGTAAAAAAGTAATTTTAACAAAAATGAAAACAGATAAAAAAATAATAAAATAATAATAATAAAAATAATAAAAATCAAAATAATAATAATAATAATAATAATAATAAGATAAATAAATAATGAATAAGAATAAAAATTATGATGAAAATGATAAAAAAAAAAATTCATAAAATACTGATGAAATGATAAT
>NW_023643489.1:0-9200 GCF_015228065.2 Penaeus monodon | reverse complement strand
AAATAGGGGGGGCGCCCAGGGCCCGGCCCTCTCCCCCTTTAATTTATCTCTTATTAAATAATTTTTAATCTTTTTTTTCTCTATTTGCTTATTTCAAAAACCCTTTTGATAGAAGAATAAAACCCTATGCGGAATAGAAATAAAAATACCAGTACACACACAATAACAACGAAAAAGCAAACACCGGGAAAATAGTTGGTGTACGAAAGGTAATTTTGGGGGACGATACCAGAGGAAGAATACTATTTGGGAAAATAAGTTGATCTACATAAGTCCAACAAAGAAAAAATTTAAATTTTGGGAAAACAAGAGGAAAAAAAAATTATTTTGATGTAAAATATGACAAACCTTTGGGGGGGGGGGTCCGCCAAATCGAGCACATTTTTTTTAAAACATCGCGCACCCTTCGCCCTCGTTTTACACCCCCAAGGGGTTTTGCTTGCTACGCCCAAGAGCGTCGAAAGACGCGTTCTGACCCGTTTAAATCAATTCGGTGGACGCCCCACTAAAGTGTCCGACGGCCCGTAAAGGGTTCTTCCAGCGGTGCGTTAGATGACTTAATTACACGCCCAATGGGGCCTATCGGGGGGCCCTTGGAACCCGTGCACGTACATCCTTTGTCTCGTTTTAAAAAACCATTGTTCATACATCTGTCAATGATAAAAAGATCATACAGCCCTTTCCCACACCATACGCACCCTTTCCCCCTCGCTTTACACCCCCAGGGTTCTTGCTTGCAAACGTCTGAGGGGGTCGTAAAAACAGCGTTCTCAAGTTGTTTGGACCCCTAAATTGAGCCCCCATTTTTTTCATACGCCTGTCAATGAGAAGATCATTGCACACACACAACATTTTTGAAAAAAATTCCCCCAACCCATACCCCTCCTTTGTCTCCCCTTTTAAACCCCAAACGGCTTTCCCTTTCTACCCTGAGAGCGTCGAAGGACAGCGTTAATTAGAGAGCTCGGTGGCGAAGCGGGCATTGTAATAGAAAAAAGGAAAAAAAATTTTCTTTGCAGAGAGAAACATTGTACAAAAATACACCCCAAAAGTATGTTCGAGACTTTGTTTGCACACCACAAAAAAAGTGTATGCACACTTTCCCGCTTTCCTTCGCTCGTTGGCAAACGCATTTTTTTGGGGGTATCCCAAAATTCATACCACGTGATATGTAAAAGAGAAAAAATCTCGAAAACCACGCCAACATCTTGTTTGGGCTACGCCCCGAAGCGTCGTTAGACGGCGTTCTGCCCTTTTTAAAAGAAAGTCTTTGGGACCTCACTGAGCCTTTCCGGACGGCCTTGAAGCTTTTCCCTCGGCGGGTTAGACGATTTTCATATTACTTAAATGCGGCCTATCCCCTTCTTTGGAAAACATCCCGGACTCCTCCTTCTCGCTTTAAAATTCCCAAACGGGTCTCCTGCTACGTCCGAAGCGTCTTAAGACGCTTTTCTTTGTTGTAACGATTTTATGGACACTCTTTGGGGCCCCATTGGGTTTCATACGACCGGGCAATGAGAGGACCCTTGCACCCCACACAACCCGTGCAGAAACCCAAAACCATCCTTTGCCCTCGCTTTAAAATCCCCCCAACGGTCTTACTTGCTAGGGGCCCATCCCGTCGTAGGCCGGGCGTCAATGAAGAGTTTCGTTGACAAAAGCTGTTTATCCATAGAGAGAAAGAAAAAGGGGTTTTTTTTGGGCTGCAGAGCTTATTGCACACAGACCACACCCACACACCACACACACAACCAACACCCCACACACACCCACAAACACACCACACACACACACCCCAACACCACATTTGAATGTGCATGCACTCATTGTTTCAGACACAAACTAACACAAGAGTTTATTTTGCCTGTTCCACGAGAAAGCTATGCGGGCCCCATTGCTTATACAAAAAAACCATCCTTCGTCTCGTTTTAAACAGGGCCAACCCCTTTTTGCTTCAAGGGCCCTGGGAGCGCCCGTAAACGCGTTCTAACCGATTAAAGCAAGTCGGTGGACGCTCACTGGGGCCGCCGGGACGTTTTGCGAAGGTTTCCACCCGGCGGGGTTGATTACTTCATATGCCCCAAAACCAATGCCCCCACCCGCGGGTCTTTGGGAAAAATTTAAAGGGTCATCCTTCGTTCGCTTTAAAATGCCCAACGTGTGTTTTTGTTTAGTCCGAAGCATTTTAAAACACTTTTCTGTGCTTTTAAAGCGAGTCGATGGACGTCTTTGAGCACACTTGTTTCATACATCTATCAATGAAGGCCTTTCCCACCACCAAACGTCCCTTGCACACATACGCGCCTTTGCCCTCACTTTAAAACCCCCAACGGCCCTTGCTTGCTACGTCTAAAGAGGGGCGTTGACAGCGTTCTAACCCGATTAAAGAAAGTGGGGTGGACGCTCACGGGCCCGCCCGACGTCCCGTGAAGATTTTCCCATCGGGTTTTTGAGGCTTCATATACCTAAATTTGTAGCCCACGCGGGTCTTGGGAAACATCCCTTCCCGTCTTGCTTTACACCCCTTTAACGGTTTTTTGCTTGCTACGTCCGAGAGCGTCTTAAGACAGCGTTTTTGGGCTTTTCGAGTCGAGGGACGCTTTTTACACCCATTGTTTTTAAATTGAGAGAGATCATTGCCACACCAAAACGGGGAAATGCCCAAAATACTTTCCTTCGTCTCGTTTTACAACGTTTTAAACGGTCTTGTTTTTCTCGTCCAGACCCGGTCGAAAAGACGGGTTTTTTCCGACCGTTTAAACCCGTCAGGACGCTCACTAAACCGCCCCGACGGCGGCGTGTTATTTTAAACTTCTTATAAATTTCTAATGGGGCCCTTTCGCAGGTCATTGGAACGTGCACGGAAAATCCTTAGTCCGATTTACATCC
Source organism: Penaeus monodon (assembly GCF_015228065.2). Taxonomy (NCBI): domain Eukaryota; kingdom Metazoa; phylum Arthropoda; class Malacostraca; order Decapoda; family Penaeidae; genus Penaeus; species Penaeus monodon. Next base: position 6,311 of record NW_023643489.1, on the reverse strand, counting down.
CCAAACGGTCCTGTTTCCTACGTCCGAGAGTTTTTTGAAAAAACTTTTCGTGCGTGAAAAGCGAGTCAAATGGCGCTCATTAGTACACATTGTTTCATACGATCTATCAATGAGGAGATCTTTGGAACACACTTAAAACGTCCCTGCCACATCACATCCTTTGCCCTCCCCTTACCCCGCCCAAAGTCTTACTTGCTACGCCCCGAGAGCGCCCGTAGGGACAGCGTCAATAAAGAAAATATTTTTGGCGAAGCTGTTTTTATTTTAAAGAGAAAGAAAGAGATTCATTCCCATGGAGATCTTATTCCCACACACACACACACAACACAACAACACACACACACCCCAAAACACCACACACCCACACACCCACACACCCCCACCACACACACACACCCCACAGCAAACTTCATGCCTCATTGTATCAAAACCAAACCCAAACCCACGAATTTTAAATTGCCTGCTTATAACGATAAAGCTAGAAAAGCAAATTGCTTATACAACGCGCACCCTTCGTTTTTTTCCGACGGTCTTGTTTGCAACGTCCGGAGCGTCGTAGCCCCTTGTCAATGTTTTTCCATCCGCGTTTTTGATCTAAAATAGAAAACGCCCAAAAACCCTATTGGGGCTTTGGGAAAATGTGCCGGCACCCCTTCGTCTCGTTTTTCCCACCCCCAAAAGGGCCCCTGCCTGCTAGGTCCGGACCCCTTTAAAAAAGGGTTCTTTTTAAACATGCCAAAGGGTTCTTGCTTGCTCGTCCGAGAACGTATTAACAGCGTTCTGGCGTGTAAAGCGAGTCGAGGGGCCCGCTCTTTGGGCACACTTTTTTTCATACACCTGTCAATAAAAGAGATCACTGCACACCACAAAACTGCAATGCAAACATAGCCCCTTTTGTCCCCGTTTTAAAACTCTTTAAATGGTTTTTATTCCGGCCCCGAAGCGTCGTAACAGCGTAAATGAGAGAGCTTTTTTGGCAAAACTACTTTTATACAAAAGGGAAAAAAGAGATTTCCCTTGCGGACAGTGCTCCTTTGCACACCCCACAACACACCACACCACACACACACACACACACCACCCCCCACACACCCCACCCCACTATATTCAGAGCGTCATTTTCAAAAACACAAAAAACGTGTATGCACCCCCCTTTGCGCATTTTTTCCGTCGGGGGGGGTTTCACCCCCAACTTTTCTTGCTTTGCTACGCCCCGAGAGCGTCGAAAAAAGCGTCAATGATAGATTTCTTTTGGAAAAAGCTCCCTTTTGGTTTTCTGTATCCCAACAGGGCTACACACCTAATATGTAGAAGAAGAAAGAGAAGATATTTCTTTGCATGACAGAGCCCCACGCCAAGTGCGTCGTAAGAAAAGCGTTCTGAGCTTTAAAAAGCGATTTCGTAGACGTTCAATGACAAAAATTGGGTTTTAATATGACCTTCAAGATAGGATCATTGAAACACGTTTAAAAACGTGTTTTGGAAACAAAAACGCATCCTTTGTCCCCGTTTTACCCCTCCCAAGGGTTTTGCTTCTACCCCAAAGTTTTTTGTGGGAAACAGCTCAATGAGAAAAGCTTTATCCCGGGAGAAAAAGAAAAGAATTTTTCATTGAAATGACATTGCGCATTGCACGCACACAAACCACAAAACCCACAAAAACAAAACCACACCAACACACACACACACACACACACAAAAAATCATAACGTGCATCCCACTCATTGCTTCACACAAAAACCAACCCCAAAAACCCAACAGAGACTTTATTGCCTCCTTCACCCCAAAAAACAAACAAAAGGCCCATTGCTTTTTACACGGCTTTTCCTTCCCCTGGAATTTCCCCATCGTCTTGTTTTGGCAAAGGTCCGAAGCGTCGTAAAACCACACACCCCACACACACAACACAGTGTTTGTGTGTGTGTGTGTGGGGTGTTGTGTGTGTGTGTGTGTGGGGTGTGGGTTTTGGGGTGTGTCTGTGTGTGTGTGTGTGTTTTGGTGTGTGTACACCACCCGGGTTCTTCGACACGCTTTCCCCACACACACACCCCACCAAAACACACACACACCCACACCCCAACCCCAACCACACACACCACACACACACCACAACACACAAAACCAATAACGTCATGCACTCATTTTTTGCACAAAAACCAACAAAAACTTTATTGCCTGCTTCACACGGGGAAGCTACGACAGAGCCCTTTCCCCTTTAAAACGCGCCACCTTCGCCCCACCTTTAAAACGCTCATCGATCTTGCTTGCTACGTCCGAGAGCGTCGTAAGACAGCTTTCTGACAGTTAATGCAAGTCGATGTATTTTTCACTGACCATCCAAGGGCCGGGAAATTTTTTTCCATCGGCGTGTTAGATGATTTTCAAAATGATTGTACACACACAACACACACACACCAAAACACACACACACACACACACAACACACCACACACACAACACACACACACCCCCAACACACAAAACCACCCCACACACATAACGGGGCTGCCACAAAACCAAACACAAATTAAAAAAGGAAAATATGAAAAGGGTAAGGGAACAAAAATGCAGGATTTGTACCCCCCTGCAATAGGAGAGGGTTGAATTCTTTTGCGGAGGAAAATAACGTGTCCCCCTGTCTGAGGAAAATAAGGGTTCCCAGGTGATGGGAAAAAAAAGGGGTCCTCATGTAATGGGAAAATAACGGGTTTCCCTCCTCGTGTTTTTTGAGGAAAATAACGGGCCCCCTCTTATCTGAAAAAAAATTTCCCGGTCCTCTTAACTGGGAAAATAAGGGGGGTCCTCTTAACTGAGGAAAATAACGGTCCTCTTATACTGAGGAAAAAAAGGGGTTCTCTGTGGGGGGAAAAATAACGGGCCCCTCTGTGATGGGGAAAAAAACCGGGCCCCTCATGTGTTGGGGAAAAAAAGGGGTTCCTCATGTGTTTGGGGAAAATAACTTTTCCTCTCGTGATGGAAAAAAACCCGGGTCCTCATGTATGGGGAAAAATAAGGGGCCCTTTCCGTAAAGGGGAAAAAAACCGGGTCCTCATGGGGTGAGGAAAAAAAGGGGTCCTCATGTGCTGAGGAAAAAAAAACTTCCTAAATTTGATGAGGAAAAAAACGGGCCCCTCTTATACTGGGGAAAAATAAGGGTCCTCATGGGGGGGAAAAAATAACGTGTCCCTTGTAAATGAAAAAATAACGTGTCCCCCTTGTGATGAGGAAAATAACGGGCCCTTTCTTTTTCGGGGAAAAAAAACGGGTCCTCTTATCTGGGAAAAAAACGGTCCTTTTATACTGGGGGGAAAAAAAGGGGTTTCTCATGTGCAGAGGAAAATAACGGTCCTCGGGGCTGGGGAAAATAAGGGGTCCTCATGTGCTGGGGGAAAAAAGGGGTCCTCATGTGCTGAGGAAAATAAGGGGGCCCTCTTGGCTAAAGGAAAAAAAAAGGGTTCTTCATAGGGCGGTAAAAAAATTTTTTTCATGGGGGTTGGGGAAAAAAAACGGATTTTTAAACCCCCCTTTTTGGGAAAGGTGAGGGTAAAAAAAAAATAAATAAAAAAAATAAAAAAAAAATGGCGGCGATTTTTGCCAGGACTAGGACTATACATTATGGACGCCGTGTAACATTTTTGGGGGTTGCATGTGACACCCGTGCCAAATCAAGGGGGGGAAATGTAGCCGCGGGCATCAGGGGTGTGACAGTGCACCACATATCATCCACTCCAAATGCCCAGAAACCAACTGGGTTTTAATGGTTTGCACGTAGGCCGCGACAAGGGACGCCTTGATCCTTTTTTTAGTAATGTTTGAGTGGGAGCCTCACAAAGGGGGCCTCAGTGGTGTGGGCAGTTCAAAACCCAAACCCCAAAACTTTTCAGACAAAAACTCGAAAAAGACCATTGCTTAAAAAAAGCGCATCCTTCGTCTGGCCTTACCCTTTAAACAAATCTTGCTTGCTACCCCCGAGAGCGCCCCGAAAGACAGTTTTCAGACATTTTTAATGAAAATTTCGATGAATTTCACTGAGCCATCCGCCCGGCCCGTAAATTTTTTTCCCGGGCGGTTTTTTAGATGACTTCATATGACACGTCAATCCCGGCCTATGGGCGGGCCCATTGGAACTGCATGGCCATCCTTTTTTCTCGCTTTACACGCCAAAACGGCCCCTTGTTTTGCTACGGCCGAGAGCGCCCTTTAAAAACAGCTTTCTGGGGAGGTAAAGCTTAAAGGGGATGCCCCTTGAGCCCCCTTTGGGTTTCATTACGTTTCGTCAATGGAAAGTCATTGCCACACTAAAAACGTGCTGCACACATACGCATCCTTGCCCTCACTTTACACTCCCAAACTTTTTTGGGATTGCTACCCCCGAAGCTTCGTAAACAGCTTTCAATGAGGGGGCCCCTTATACTGGGGGGGGGGGGGAAAGAGAAAGAGTTTCTTTTGCATGACATGCGCATTGCACGCATACCACACAAAATGCACACAGACCAGACCCCAGAACAAACACACCACACACACACACACAACAAAACACACCACACACACCCCCAACACACCACACACAAAACCCCACAAACACACACAACAACACAACACACACAGCACACACACAAACACACCCCACAACACAACCCACACATAACCCATGCCAATTGTTTCAAAACAAAACCCACACAAAAAACCCAACAAAGACTTTTCAACGAGGAAGCTACGACAGAGCCCATTGTTTAAAACAAAGCGCACCCTTCGTCTGGCTTTACCCCCCAAAACGATCTTGGGGCTTGCTAAGTCCGAGGCGTCGTAAGCCTTTCAGACATTTAAAAAGGGAAAGTCGATGAATGTTCACTGACCCTCCGACGGCCGTGAATTTTTTTCCATCGGCGTGAAACCCCTACCATCCTTTTTTCTCATTTTTCCCCCAACTCCCAACGGTTGATTGTTTCCCCCCGGGAAGCTTCGAAGGACAGGCCCAATGGAGAGCATTAAAACATGGGGGGAAAGAAGGGGAATTCATTGCTTTGACATGCGCATTGCACCATACAGACAAAAACCACACAAACACACCACCCCACCAAATACACACACACACACACACACACACACACAACCCCACACACACACACACACACACACACACCAAAACATGCATGCAATCATTGTTTCACACACAAACCAACACACACAAACCAACACGAAACTTTTGCCTGCTTCACAAAGTGGAAACTACGACAGAGCCCATTGATTTTACAACGCGCATCCTTCGTCCAGCCTTACACGCTCAACGATCTTGCTTGCTACGTCCGAGAGCGTCGTAAGACAGCTTTCTGACAGTTTAATACAAGCTGATGGATGTTCACTGAGCCATCCGACGGCCCGTGAATGTCTTCAATCGGCGTGTTAGATGACTTCATATTACTGTACACACACACCACACACACACACCACACAACACACATACACACACACACACACCAACACACACACAACACACAAAACACACCACACACACACACACAACACACCCCCACACACACACACCACACACACAACACACACACACACACAACACCACACATACATACCACACAGGTCTTCCATCGGCGTGTTAGATGACTTCATATTACACATCAATGCGGCCTATCGCAGGTCATTGGAACGTGCACTGACATCCTTCATCTAGCTTTATATGCCCAACTATCCTGCTTGCTACATCCGAGAGCGTTTTAATACAGCGTTCTGTGCGTGTAAAGCGAGTCGATTGACGCTCATTGAACATACATTGTTTCATACGACTTGTCAATGAGAGAGATCATATGCAAAACCCTCAAAAACGTGCTTGCACACATATGCATCCCTTTTTCTGCTTTACCAAAGCCCAACGGTCTTTGCTTCCTAACGTCAGAGAGCGTCCCTAGGACAGCGTCAATAAGAGAGCTCATTGGCGAAGCTGCATTATACATACAGAGAAAGAGAAGAGAGTTAATTGCATGACAGAGCTCATTGCACACACACGCACAAAACACACCACACCCCCACACAACTACATGCATGCACTCATTTTTTGACACACAAACCAAAACACACAATCCAACACGAAACTTTATTGCCTGCTTCACACGAGGAAGCTACGACAGGCCCATTGCTTTTTCAACGCGCATCCTTCGTCCAGCCTTACAACGCTCTCGGACCGACCCCGGCAAGAGAGTCGTCCAAGCCACCAGTTGGGGGTCTCTAAGGGCTCATCGGGACGGTCCAAGCCGTTTATCGACAACCTTTGCTCGTATGTCGCTGTCTGACGACGCTCT